>NC_042621.1:273513826-273690007 GCF_901001135.1 Rhinatrema bivittatum
ATGTGTGAAGCTTGCTGGGCAGACTGGATGGGCCGTTTGGTCTTCTTCTGCCGTCATTTCTATGTTTCTATGTTTCTATGCAGTGACCCTTGAGTGTCATCTGAGCCAAAGGGGACACCCCCTGACGTCATGCAATTCCCCCAAGCACAAGACAGACCTCGTGGGGGGTCTATAATGGACATTGTCAGAGGGCACTGGGGGCATTGGCAAAAGCCTGATGGTGCCATGCCAAAAAACAGACTAGCGGTCAATGGTGGGCGATCAGCAGTGAACAGCACCATCGAGGTTCGACCGCAAAGAATGTAAAACTCATGACACCCACTAACTAGGGCTGAGATTATGTTGAGTGACCCGACACAAGAAAAAGATAAAGAACTTGAACATTGCAGTTTTCCAAGAAAAACAGCATGAGCGCCACATCCGCAAGACGATAGTTCCGTGGGAAAGAAGAGACTGAAGAGAGACCCAGTATGGATGCGTGAACAGTGGCATGCTCAGTGTGCCAGTTTCTAGAAACTGACAAAAACGTTTTCTGTGCTGGGCTCCATTTGATGAAGTCACCCACTTGTGAGAACTACCATCCTGCTTGTCCTAGGAGAAAAAATAATCCACTCACACTATTCCTCCAGTCTTAAGTCACTCTTCAACACACTCCCCCAGTCTTCTCATTCACAGAGCACAGCTCCTCCAATTCCCTTGCTTACACCCCAAGCACCTCCAAAACCCCTCATATCCCTGCACCCCTTCTAAACTACTTGCTCATGCTCCTTCCCTGCAACCCTTTAGATTCCATCATTCCCTCCCCTCCAATAACCCCTGCATCCCTCACTCATGCTCCCTCTCGCCACCACCCCTCTTCCCCTTTCTGCCCCCTCCCCCAACACGTAAAAATAAAAAAACAGTTTAATTTCTGCAGCTCCTCAGGATTTTAATAAAAGAAGCTGGCCTGGAGCTCCTGCCTGTAAGAGCCACTCTTTTGCTCTCCTAAGCCTAAACTGGGTACGGGGAAGAGGGATGGCTGGGAGAGATGGTCTGCCAATTTCTTTAAGGATCCTCCTGGCCACTTTGCAGACTGGGTGGCAGGAGGAAAAGAGCAGCAACATGTCAGGCCATGTCTTCTTCCTCTGCCACCTGGGCCCAACTGCTGCTTTTAACTAAGAGGCTGTTTCCTTGCTTGATATATCTGCTGCATTCGATACTATCAACCACAAAACTCTATTAGACAGACTTATAGAAATCGGCCTAACAGATGTTACCCTTCAAATCATACTTAAACAGATTCTATAAGGTTAAAATAGGTAATTCTGAATCCGAACAGATAGATTTGGACCAAGGTGTCCCCCAGGGATCCTCCCTATCCTCGACATTATTCAACATATATATGTTGCCACTGTGCAAACTACTAGCCGGTCTGGGGCCAACATATTTCATCTATGCTGACGACGTTCAAATTCTAATTCCAATCACTGAATCAACAGAAAAAGCGCTAACTATGGGAAGTCTACCTCTCTGCAATAAAATCAACTTCTAGCCCAGATGAGCCTCTCTCTAAACATGTCTAAAACAGAATTCATTATAATTTGACAAACTCAACAATAAAATAATTTCAGACAAATTCAGTACAAACTAAACATTCCATCGTGTACGAAGTAAAAGACCTAGGTATAATACTAGAAAGCGAATTAAATTAAAAAAAATTCATGAGTACGACAATTAAAGACTGTTACTACAAACTTCATGTATTAAAAAAAAACTAAGACCCCTCCTTCAAACGATTTCAGAACCGTTCAAGTGTTAATTTTTCCGAAAATTGATTACTGTAATGCCGTACTTTTAGGCTTTCCAGCTTCCACCAGACCCCTTCAATTATTACAGAATGCTGCTGCTAGAGTTCTGACCAATACCCGAAAATCTGACCATAATAACACCCATCTTAAAAGAATTGCATTGGCTCCCAATATCACAGGATTCTTTTCAAAATTTTAACTCTAATTCATAAAACATTATATAATGACAATGTAGAGTGGCTTAATGCCGCCCTCCATTTTCACACACCTCCGAGAAACACACGCTCAGCTAGCAATGGCACCTTATCAATACCATCTCCAAAACTAGCACATCTTAACACAGAGAGCGTGAGCCCTATCTCTAGCAGGCCCCTCATCTATAGAATTCCTTACCACAAGAGCCTAACTCCGGTATCTTTAAAAAAAAAAAAAAAAAAAATTAAAGACTTGGCTGTTCCAGCAAGCCTATACTTAATGACTACCCTCACATTATTTATGTTACTTACAATTTTACAAAAGCAGAGCACCTTTCTATGCAGTTCACATTTTTAACCCTCTGATTTTAGCACTCACTTTTTAAAATATGTTTATTGTATATTTTGATTTTCTTAAATTTTTGATGTAACTGATTGTCTTTTAACTGTGCCTTTTATCTATTACATTGTAAACCGATGTGATGTTCCTGACGAACGTTTGTATATAAAAGTAAATAAAAGCAGCAGTCGGGCCAGGTGGCAGAGGAAGACAATGTGGCTTGATGTGCTGCCACTGTTCTCCTGCTGCCCGATCTGCAAGAGGATGTTTCCCCACCACAAATATGAGATACTTCCTATGACCCTTGTGGGTGTACATGTCTTAAATCGAGGGAGCATAGTCAGTCCGCTTTTTGCAGGAGGGGGAATCAGGGTGCCCAGGGAAACCAATCTTGAACATGTTTCTTAAAAAAAAAAAGTTGAAGGCCCTCAGGTCCCCCCCTGTTCTTTGGAATCAGGAAGGACCTGGAGTAGAATCCATACCCTCTTTGTCCTGGTGATACACGCTCGACTGCTCTGGCCATTAACAGGGAGGACAGCTCTGTTCATAGTACCTCCTGATGCACTACCGGCCCCCTAAACAGGAATGGAGGGAAGTTTAGCAGGACACCCAATAGATTCAATTGGGATCCTTGACAGACTATGGATAGAACCCACTGGTCTGAGATTACACTGTGCCATCGATTTGCAAAGAACCGTAGCCTGTCCCAAACCAGGTGGTCCAGCATCTCTGGTACGGGCTGCTGGCCTATGCTCCCTACGATCCAGTCAAACTCCCATCTTGGGATTTCGCAGTGGCACCGGTTGGGGCTTGGGAGCTCGCTGCTGCCCGAGATGGCCGCAAGAGCTCACCCTCTGCAAATGAGAGCAAGGAGCCGGAGGTTAGTACATCCCTCTGGTGGTAGGAAAGACCTCCTGACCCAGTTCGCAGACTTCCTGGCTGAGGACGAAGCATCAGAAGTGCAGATGGAGAGATGCTGGAGGGTCTCCTGATGATCCCGCAACTAGGCCACCGTGTCCCTCGACTTATCTCCGAAGAGATTCTCTCCTGTGCACGGCAGGTCAGCAAGTCTTTCCTGTACCTATGGTTGGAGATCCAAGGCCCACAGTCATGCCATTTTGCGGGCGCCAATTCCCACTGCAGAAGTTCTCGCTGCTATTTTGAAATCATAGGTGGAGCACACCTTGTGTTTTCTATAGACCAGGCCCTGACACCAGTGACAGGACGGTGTCTTGCTGCTGTTGAGGTAGCCACTCGGCCACCTCCTACACCTGCTTCCAGAGACTGCGAGAATATTGGCTCATATAGAGCTGATAGGAGGAAGTGCAGACAGAGAGTATGGCCCCCTGAAAGACTTTCCTCCCAAGAGCATTCAGCACTCTGTGATCCTTCCTCGGGGGGTGCAGAGGCATGGCTCTGAGAGCACCTGGCCCTCAAGAATGGATTTGACCACCACTGATTGGTGTGCCCGCTGACTCCTTTCAAATCTGGTAGCCTGTTGGACAAGGTAGGCCCTGTCCGCCTTTCTATTCACAGGAAGAACTTAGAGGGGATGTTCCCAAATCTTCAATAGCAACTTTTTAAAGATCTTGGGTATTGGAACTGCCACTTCTTTAGGAGCCTCCACAAACTGGTGGATTTCCAGCATCTTGGGCCTGGCATCATCCTCTTATCAACTGAAATGGGATGGCTTCCACCATCGCCCTTACAAAACCTGCGAAGGTCATGTCCTCAGGCAGAGACCTCCCTCGTTCTTCTGGAAAAAACTGCTCTGAAGGGAGACCCTCCAAGTCCTGAGACAGCTTCTGCCGTATCCTGCCCAGGGGTGATAAGGAGCCTCATCCTCACTAAAATCCACAGGGGATGGGGCCCTGGGTGCTTGGCCTTCGTCCAGAGCAAAACTGGATAGGGTCCACAGGCTGCAGTGTCACCATCAACCTCTGTGGAGCTTCCTCCTCTCAGGAACCAGTGACTAGCAACATCAGTCGGGGGAAGCATCAGTGCAACATCTGGCATCTATGGCTTCCCAGAAACAGACGCCAGCTGGGTCAGTCACACTCTCACTCCAGTAGGGAGAGCACGGGCACAGATACAGTCTGTGCCACCAGTTCCATGCCCCGCAGTGCCCTATCAACTGCCAGCTGGACTTTGCACTCCAACTCCTCCTCGAAAGTTGCCGATGCCAAAATGGATTGGAAGGCAGGAAGGGGTGGCCAGATCTTACTCGGATCACTGACTGACACCAGGACTGGTGGAGATGGTTGCAGACCCTTGACATTGATGGAGGATAGGCACTCCTTGCCATGGGGTCACTTCGGGAGCATCTTGACAAGTGCCAGCACAGACCTGAGCCCAACACCATGCATTGAAGACAAACTTTGCCGATGCTTGCTTGGCCCGGTCTTTCCCTGGTGCCAAGGTCAAAGATGAACCCGATGTCCTCAACCTGGAAGGGACCAAACAGGGGCTGGTCCCTGGCGCCCTTATCTGCCAATAGCAGACAGCCCTGCCAATGTCAATGGCTCTGTGTCCATCGGTGCAGCTCCATGATCCTTCAGAGTGGATGACATCCGATATCAATGGCTCGGACTCTCGCCCCAAAAGAGCTTCCCCATCTTGTTGAGACAAGTGCAACATCCCTTCGTCCGGGGATGCCATCTGGTGCAACATCCCTTCGTCCAGGGATGCCATCTAGTCACACAGATGGCATCCCGGGACGTTGTGCAATGCCCCCAGGTAAAGGATACACACGTCGTGTAGATCCTGACAGACATAATCCTCAGGCACTGAAGGCATCGATGAAAACCTGAGATCTTGACAACATGAACAGAAAGCGCGAAAAACGATAATGGAAGTGGCAGGCAACCGACACCAGTGGACATCAAGACACTGCCACACCATGGGGAGAACAGAAGTGAAAGAAAAAAAAAAGTACCGAACCGCCGAGAAACCTGTAATAGGATTTAAGAGGGAACCGGAGAAGGACCCACAGAGAAAAAACAAAAACAAAAAACCCTCAAGAAAACCTGAAAATGACCAGGAAAAAAAATGTTTTTCAAGAACTAAGAGCACAAGCTCAGGAACCATGTGGCAAAACCTCCGGGGGGGGGGGGGGGTGGTGGGGGAGTGAGAGACCCCTATATGGACACATAGTATAGGGCATGCTGGGCATGTTCAGTATGCCTAGTCAAAGTTCTAGAAACTTTGACAAAGTTTTCCATGCCAGGCTCCATCCGCTGTCACCCATGTGAGAGGACTACCATCCTGCTTGTCCTAGGAGAATTAAGCATCACTGCTGCTTTTTGCCCGATCTGGCTCAGTTCCGGGTCTCCCATGGAATTTCCACGGTAACTGGCCAGTTTTGCGGCCCATCCCATGGCCACAAATTTACAGGAGACTCGGGGCTCCAATTATACCTTACGCCTGCCAAAATAAAGAGTCCAAACTGCCTTTGAGATAGACAAACAAGTGCCAAGTCTAAGTTGCCAACTGTCCACATTTCTATGTAATGCATTTTGGTTTGCACAATGCACCCATCTAAAGAAACGCTCTTAGCATATGTTAATGACAGACTACTTTCAAACCATTTGAAACGGTGGTCTACCTTTTTAAACAAGGCATATCTAGAATTCATTCAAATCAGAATGCTCCAAAATTGAATACAGAAAAGTCAAACACTGAAAGTTGTAATGAGAAGAGGGGGAGCAAGAAGTGGCAAGATGTACTAAACAATCAAGCTAAGAAAAAGCAAAGTTTAGGGCTTAACTGGCTCAACTCGTTTGACATAGACCAGTTGTTCCAGGATTCTTGGGCCCATCCATTGGTTATGTGGATCCCATCCTTCCTACCTGTCACTAAAGAGGAACTGTGAGAGTAGCAATTCTGTAGAAATTTAGTGGAAGCCAATTACCTTAAAACCCACACACCTTGACAGAGATGAAAACAAAAGAGCAGAAGAGATATTATGGGAAAAATAGACAAAGTGGAAAAAAACCTACCAGTTTCTGTAGTGGTATTAGACACATGCAGAGGTATACAAACGAGAAAGACAGTCCCCTTCTTAAAACAGCTTATTATAGGGGCTGATGCAGTATTTAGGTGCAGAAAGCGGGCACTGAGTAGTCAGTGCCCACTTTCCTAACTCACCCCCAGGTGCCCCTCCTGGGGGCTTCTAAAAAAAAACTAAAAAGTCATGGGATAGGAGGCGATGTCCTTTCGTGGATTACAAACTGGTTAAGAGACAGGAAACAGACAGTAGGATTAAATGGTCAATTGTCTCAGTGGAAAAGGGTAAACAGTGGAGTGCCTCAGGGATCTGTACTTGGACCAGTGCATATATATAAATGTATATATTGCATTGTTCAATTTTCCCCCTCTTCCAGCTCCAAGTTAATTTTCCCTGTTTTATTGTAACTTCCTCACACACTGTATTGATATATATATATCAATATATCAATATATCTATATATATATATATATATATCTATATATATATCTATATATATATATATATATATAAATGTATATATTGCATTGTTCAATTTTCCCCCTCTTCCAGCTCCAAGTTAATTTTCCCTGTTTTATTGTAACTTCCTCACACACTGTATTGATTCACTGTATTTAAAGTTTCACAGTTTATTGGGAATATTGTTTATTACGTTACGCCATGCTTTACACACATTGTTAATTGTAAACCGGGTTGATGTGATATCTGTCATGAAACTCGGTATAACAAAAATAATAAATAAATAAAATAAATAAATATATATAAATGATCTGGAAAGGAATATGACGAGTGAGGTATTCAAATTTGTGGATGATACAAAATTATTCAGAGTCGTTAAATCACAAGCAGATTGTGATACATAATAGAATGACCTTGCAAGACTGGAAGATTGGGCATCCAAATGGCAGATGAAATTTAATGTGGACAAGTGCAAGGTGTTGCATATAGGGAAAAATAACCCTTGCTGTACTTACACGATCTTAGGTTCCATATTAAGAGCTACCACCCAGGAAAAAGATCTAGGCATCATAGTGGATAATACTTTAAAACCGTCAGCTCAGTGTGCTGCAGCAGTCAAAAAAGCAAATAGAATGTTAGGAATTATTAGGAAGGGAATGGTTAATAGAACGGAAAATGTCATAATGCCTCTATATCGCTCCATGGTGAGACCTCACCTTGAATACTGTGAACAATTCTGGTCGCCGCATCTCAAAAAAGATATAGCTGCGATGGAGAAGGTACAGAGAAGGGCAACCAAAATGATAAAGGGGATGGAATAGCTCCCCTATGAGGAAAGGCTGAAGAGGTTAGGGCTGTTCAGCTTGGAAAAGAGATGGCTGAGGGGGGATATGATAGAGGTCTTTAAGATCATGAGAGGTCTTGAACGAGTAGATGCGACTCGGTTATTTACACTTTTGAATAATAGAAGGATTAGGGGTCATTCCATGAAGTTAGCAAGTAACATATTTAAGACTAATCGGAGAAAATTCTCACTCACTCAACGCACAATAAAGCTCTGGAATTTGTTGCCAGAGGATGTGGTTAGTGCAGTTAGTGTAGCTGGGTTCAAAAAAGGTTTGGATAAGTTCTTGGAGGAGAAATCCATTAACGGCTATTAATCAAGTTTACTTAGGGAATAGCTACTGCTATTAATTGCATCAGTAGCATGGGATCCTCTTAATGTTTGGGTAATTGCCAGGTTCTTGTGGCCTGGTTTGGCCTCTGTTGGAAACAGGATGCTGGCCTTGATGGACCCTTGGTCTGACCCAGCATGGCAATTTCTTATGTTCTTAGGGGGTCACATTATCAAGGAGGCGCTAGGGTCGCTTGCACGCCTCTAGCACCTTCTTGATAACGGGAGACTGAGAGCGTCAGCTATCCACCAGTTAAGAAAACTGACACCAAATTTAATCGGTGTCTATTTTCCTAAACGCCGCACAGCCAGGTGTTCAGGAAACGGATGCTTGTCAATTGAGTGTCCATTTCCTGCACCCGACTGCTGGTGCCTTTTTTTTTTATATATTTAGTTTAGTTTTTCCTCCTACTTAATATCGCAATGATTATGTAGGAGGCAGTACAGAAAAGCAGTTTTTTCTGCACGAGTTTTAGGAGCACTCAGCTATTAACGCCTGCTCCAGGCAGGCATTAATTTCTGATAGTTAAATGTGTGTCCTAGATGCACTTTTTTTTTTTGCATTGGAAGCGATTAGCTAATAGCCTCATTCACATGCATTTGCATGTGATTAGCACTATTATATTCACTCTGCATTGGATGTGCATTGTAGAGGTGCTAATCCCCTTATTGCATAAGGGGATTAGTTAGTACCTATACAACTGTGTCCAACTGAAGGTTATACAGTGCGCTCGGCTGAGCGCACTGAATTGCATCAGCCCCATAATGCATTATAGCTAATGCTGCACTCAAGTATTTCTGCAAGTGCTTTGCTAATGTCAAGCACTGCTGTTCCCACTGGCCTCCACTGCACTCACCCTGGAGTGGCAATACTGAAACATCACTTTCCAGGTCTCAATTGCCAGTTGCAAACTGGCAACCAAAAAAAGGTTCATGCCCCAACTATACCATATACCTTGTTTATAAGTGGTTTACTTCTGGGGGAAAAAAGATCAGGCCCATGATCTTCACTGATGTTATACATTTCCCCCCTTCTTTAAAATATTAAATTTTTTTTCAGGATATGATTTTGTGCATCTCAATAGTGAGAAAAACTTGCTGAATTTTAAGCCAGTTCAATTCCCAGTCTGTATGAAGCTCTGGGTCCCAAATAAACAAAAAAAAAGCACTATATATTTCACGAACAGCACGCTACCTTTGTTCTTCTGAAAGAATTTCTTCATCTGTACTCTCTTCCTCCCCAGCTGAAGAGAGTTCCCTCACTCCTCGTTTAATGTCATCCTGCAACTTCTTTTCCAGTTCATCTAACCTATGAACAAAAGTTCAGCACATTAAGACTACAGGCAATTTCAACAGTGAGGCTTAGAGAGAAAAGCCTTGTTTAGCATACGGTAAAATACAAACCAGAAAACCCTACTCCCTACATGAGCGCTGAGCTAAGATGTTTTAGGTTACAAATACTGGGTAGCTATATTGCTCCCTCATTCAGATCTCCTATGGCACTGGATCCGGTTCATGAAAAATTATGGAGGTGTTTGTCATACAGCGAAGTTTATTGCATTCACACAGACAAATAATCTCCTAGATGCAGACATGGTGTACCGAGACAAGTCCATGTTGGTGCTTTTCACTAAAGAAGGAAAGTGCAATCATTGATAAAAATATTTGCGTGTTTTTGATTCATATCTTAACTTCGTGATGCTGCTCATCTATTGGCTTTTTGAAAAATCTTTCTAGTAGTTCACATGAATTGCATCTCCATTTACTACATATGGAGCCCCTTCTAAAAATATTCAAAAGCAAATTAGTATGTATCATGAACAGTAAAGTGGCTGCTTAACAGGGAGGCTCAAATCATTTGTTTATTTCCCATGCTGCTCAATAGTTAAGCCCCTCTACTTTGAAAGCCATGACAATTCAAACAATGGGAATGGTATGCACCTCTTGAGTCCATTTGCAGGACTAGAGTCTTTCTGGGAAAAGAAACCAATTAGCAAGTCTGCCTTTCCTCTGTTAAACCTAGTGAAGGTAACAACCTAGATTAAATTCTCTCAAGGCAGAAAACAAACTGAGCAAATTCCACCCAAAAAAACACTATACTGACAAAAGTGGACAGATGGGGGTGTCCCTGAATAAATGCAAAAGTTAATTGCTGATTTTCATGGTGAGTCACCTCAGTACTTAAAAATAAAAAAAACAAAAACAAAAACAAAAAACCCACTTACCTTTCAGCTTCCCTCTTCTCCTTTAACAAACAGTCTAGGTTGTTCACATAAGCCACAGGACTTGCAGCTGGAAACTAATATGAAAAGTGAGACTAGTCAGTTCTAGCTAAGTGTTTACGGCAGAAAGTAGTTTCACTTGCATTCCTTAATTGCAATTAAATTTTGAGTTTGAAAACTATTTCTAAAGGTTGTAAAGATGTAATTAAAAGGGTTTTTAAATTTACTAAATATAAAAAAAAGCTTATAGTTTAGTGTGTTGGGTACAACAACCTGTACTGAAAAAGGGAACGGACTGTGGTTGTTACCTACTCAGAAATGAAGCTGTACTGTGCCACCGAACACTATGATAAGACATTAGTCCCGTCCTGGTTTTCATAATTAACTCCAAAGCAATGTGGGGTTCTGTCCAACGCTTTTGGCTAAGTTCGCCTTTCTAACATCTGTCCTATTATGCTCCCCACACCTACCATGGGTAAAAATCTGTTGGTCAATGCGGGTACTTTTATGTGCGGTGGAAAGGGGCATAGCAAAGTCGGAGGAGAGAGTTTGGGGCTTGCAAAATGAAAAGGCATGTGTGTGCTGAAAATCAGATACAAAATGTACACACTGAGGTTCAGGCATCATTCCTGCAGCCAACTCCATGTTTAAAGGGAAATCTCACACGGGTTTTCCTTTGAAAATGAGCTTGTCGTCCCTTAGGTACTGTGGGCCCAGTGACTAGCTTAACATTGTACCTGAATATACTTTTAAATTATGTAGTTTAAGTTTGTGGTTCCTTTTTAAAATTGTTTTATTCATTTTCAGAAGGGCAAAACGAATCTGTGGATGTGAGACATTCACTCTTATATTAACGGCTTATGACTTACGGAGTGTCACATTCACTCTCCATTTAATATTTATCTAAAATCTACGTGATTTTTTTTTTTTTTAGAAACGTGAATAAAAGGTATTTTATGCAAATGATATCCAACTTTACCACCTAATGGGATCTGGTTTGGAAGAAGCCTGATCAAAGTTGTCCTTATGCCTAAAGACAGTGGTGGACTGGCTAAAACTTAAATAGGTTAAAAATAAACCCAAATAAAACTGAAGTGTTATGGATTGGTAAACACACTATTAAATGTAATCCTATAACTTAAAAATGGAGAGGGATTTTACGTGCCTCCAGGAACCAAGTTCATAGCTCAGGGGAAATCTTAAGATTTAAATTTGACCCTGGAAGTCTCTTAAAGCTGCTTCATTCAATTACAATGACAGGTCAATTAAAGTTTGTTGCTAGATAAGCCTTATCTAAGAATGTTATCTATGCTTTAATCACCTTGTGATTGAATTATTGTAATATTCTTTAAAAAAGCTTCCTATAAAAAAAAAAAAAAAAAAGAAACCACAACCAACCTAAGAAATTACAATTAATCCAAAATGCTACAACTCATGTACTATCTAGTATTTAATTTTGGGGAAAGGTTGAGCACAATTTTTGCCCTAAACCTGGCTTTTAAGGTTTATGGCAAAATTTGAGGCATTTTGCGTTGCACTGTGCATGCTATCTTTGGGACTCTTCATTCCTGAACTGAATTTTGGCTCCTGAATTGCCGTTTTTGATTGAGAGTGTTGTTCAATTGCCCCGAGCTGGGTAGCGCCACCTCAATCCCAACCACTTCACTGGTCTGCAGGGCTTTAAAGAAAAAAAAAGGGGGGGGGCCAACCTGCAGGTAGGCCCTGCCCCTTTGCTTGCAGTAGGTTTTTCAATTTTATACAGTATGGGAGACAGAGCTCTCTTATTACTGGCTAGGGAAAATATGCTGTTCAGCAATATGGGTGCAAAATACCTTTACATTTTGTCCAAGAGTACAGCACAGTTGCTTACCTGTAACAGGTGTTCTCCTAGGACAGCAGGATGTTAGTCCTCTCATATGGGTGACATCATCAGATAAGAGTCTTGTATGGAAAAAACTGTCAGTTTCTAGAACTTTGACTGGCAACTGAGCATGCCTGGCATGCCATTATCCACGCAGAGACCCTCTTCAGTCTCATAGAATTGCAAAATAATAAAACAAAATGAAGAGAAACCCTAACTCTACCAGGTGGTGGGTGGGTTTCCAGAGGGCTAATATCCTGCTATCCTAGGAGAACATCTGTTACAGGTAAGCAACTCTTTCTCCTAGGGCAAGCAGGATGGTAGTCCTCACATATGGGTGAATACCAAGCTATAGGCTGATCCCAGCAAAACTAGTGATCAGACACCTAACTAGGTGCCAATGGATACAACAACCCTGGTGCTGATGGAAACATAGGGAGACAGCCTAAACCCAAACAAGGGCCCTAGATAGCAAGAGTTGTGTTTACAGCTGAACGATTCCGAAGGACAGATTGGCTGAAGCTGTCACGTCAGCCATCCTTGCCAAGCAGTAGTGGGCGGCAAACATGTGGAGAGAACTCCATGTTGCAGCCTTGCAGATGTCTGCTATGGAAACCACATGTAAGTGGGCTACCAAAACCGCCATGGCACAGCCTCCAAGCTGAAGGCCGACCTGTGATTAGCAGAAGGAGATACAATCCACCAGCCAGTTTGCTTGGTCACCACAACCCCCAACCTATTCCTGTCGAAAGATATGAAGAGATGTGTGGACTACCTGTGGCCTGCTGTGTGTTTGAGATAGAAAGCTAATGCCCTCTTGCAATCCAGACTGTGCAGAGCCTGTTCACCCTGGTGTGAATGAGGTCTAGGAAAAAAAGGTGAGTAGAACAATAGACTGGTTAAGATGAAAATCAGTCACCACCTTAGGCAGAAACTTAGGGTGAGTATGTAGAACCACCCTATCATGAAAGGATTTTATGTAGGGCAGCTATGTCACCAAAGCCTGCACGCCAAAGTAACTGCAACCAGGAAAACGACCTTCCAGGTCAGATACTTCAGGTCACAAGAGCACAGCGGCTCCAAGGGATCATGCATGAGCCAAGCCAGCACCACACAGATCTCAAGACATAACGGGAGGCCACAGGGGAGGCTTCAACTAGAGCAAACTTCACATAAATCGCCCAAAAATGGGCTGGACAGATGGGCGTACCACTGATACCCTGGAGATAGGCACTGATAGCACTCAGGTGTACTCTGACAGAGTTGGTTTTCAAAACCAGCCTCCAAAAGATGCTACAAGTAGTCCAGCAATTTCAGAGTGGAGCAGGCAAACTGTGAACCGCATATCAGACTGAAAACCTCTTCCACTTTAGGCTATACGACTTCCTGGCGGAAGGCTTTCTGGAAGCTACCAGGACCAGAGAAATGTTGCCCGGAGGTCAAGTTAATTTTAATTAATAATTTGTTTTTAGCTAGTTATCATCTAGCTATTTAGTCAAATTTATGTATTTAAGTTTATTTTAGTTATATTTTATTTTTTTTTAACATGTTGTAAACCGTTTTGATAAAATTTTATTTTAAAAAACGGTATATAAATACCTTTAAATAAATAAAATAAATAAATAAGTCACTGTAGAACTAGCCTCAACATCCAGGCCATGAGACAACACTCTGAGGTTGGGATGGCGCAGCCTGCCCTGGTCCTGTGTGATCAAGTCGGGGGAAGTCCCCAGACCGATTGGCTCCATGATGGAGAGATCCTTCAGGCGCAGGAACCAGACTTGCCTCAGCCAATGGGGAGCAATGAGAATCATGGTCCCCTTGTCTTGCTGGAGCTTCAAGAGAATCTTCATCAGTGGAAGTGAAGGATACACATAGAGAAGACTCTCACCCCAATGACAGGCTGGCTTTCCATCTCCCCTGAACAGGCAGCAGAACTGACTCACTTTGCCATTGCAAAGAGGCAAAGACATCCATGTCTGGGATCCCCCCCAAAGTGGAAGATGCGATCCGCCACCGCTGGATGCAGGGACCACTCGTGGGGCTGAAACACTCGACTCAGGTGGTCCGCCACCACATTCTCTGTCCCAGAGAGGTACATAGCTCATAGGAGTATGCCATGGGACTGTGCCTAGGACCAGATTTGCACTGCCTCCTGACACAGGAGGAATGACCTAGTGCCTCCCTGTTTGTTGATGTACCACATCATTGTGACCTGATTGTCTAGATCAGGACGGTTTTCCTGACCAGCAATCCCAAAACGCCTCGAGGACATAGCAGATTACAAGCAGCTCTAAGAAGTTGATCTAGCAGTGTGCTTCCTGAGCTGTCCACAGCCCATGCAGATTGTCCACAAGTGCCCCCCAACTTAGGGTGGATGCATCCATGGTGAGAACAGCCCGAGTCGGGGGAGTCTGGAAGAAAATCCCCTGCTCCAAATTGGCAAGACTTTCCACCAGGACTGGGAGACCTGGAGAGGTGACATGATGCAAATGCTCGCACAGAGGTCCTGGGTGGCTTGATGCTACTGCGACTGCAGTGACCACTGTGCCATGCGCTTGTGCAAGCAAATCCATGGGGCCCAACAGACAAAGCAAGAGGTGGGCAGACACCTGCTGGCTTAGATAGACGAAGCACGCAAGAGATGGCAAAGCAAGGCCAGATTGCAAGGCAGAAATGCTCTGGCCTGTGCCATGTCCAGCCAGGTGCCTATGAAACTCAATTGAGGTAATGGGCTAAGATGAGACTTCGGGAAGTTGATGACAAACATGAGAAATTGCAGCACCTGAATGGTGAAGTTGAGAGAGCGAAGGGCTCCCTCCTGGGTAGCACCCTTGACCAGCCAGTCATCCAAGTAGGGAAACACATACATCCCTGACAGCGGAAATGCGCCCCACTACTTTCAGGCACTTGAAGACCTGTGGGGCCAAGGCAAGGCTGAACAGCAACACATTGTACTGGAAGTGCCTGCTGCTCATGACGAATCAAAAAACTTCCTGCGATTCGGAAGGGATCTCTATGTGGGCTTAGGCATCTTTCAGATCAAGGGAGCAAAGTCAATCTCCTCTTTGCAGGAGTGGGATCAGGGTGTCCAAAGAGACTATCTTGAACAAATTTCTTCAAAGAAGTTCAAAGCTCTCAGGTCCAGAACAGGGCACAGCCCCCCTGCTCTTTGGTATCAGGAAATAACGAGAGTAGAACCTGCTGCTCCACTGGCACCATGGAACGGGTTCAACTGCTCCGGCCATTAAGAGGGCGGAGAGCTCTGTCAAAAGTATTTCTTGATGCAAGAACACACTCTAAGAAGGGCAAGGGGAAGAGTCCATGGTGACATACCTGAAGTTCAGCTGGTACTCAGTGAATGATCGAAAGAATCCACTGGTCTGAGGTAACATGGGCCCAGTGGTCAGCAAAGAGATGCAGCCTGCCCCCGACAAGAGGGCTGAAAGTACAGCAGTTCTGCTTGTGCTCCCCCCACTGCCAATCAAAACCCTGTAGTGGGGCTCAGCTGATGGGGAAGGGGGGGGCAGCTGGCTAAGGTCTAGTGGTCCGCTGTTGCCGAAAGCAACACCAGGAACCCACATGGGGCGTGCGTGCCCGTGAGGCAGGAGGATAGCATTTCTTCTGGCGATAGGACTTTCTGGCATGAGGATTTCCTGACTGAGGACGGCAGGTTAGAAGTACTTTCTGAAAAGGTGTTGGAGGATCTCATGGTGATCCTTCAACTGATGGACCAACAAAGCAAGAGGGTAGGCTATCTAAAAAAAGCCGTCCGGGAAAACAGTATGGATTAGACGCCAAAAAATAGTCCAAGTTTGAGCTTTATTCGATTGGCGACAAACTGTGTGCCCCCTACTCAGGCCGAGTTTCGCCCCACTTGGGGCTGCCTCAAGGGCTAAAAACAATAAACAAAATTAACTAAACATAACAGGACATACACAGATAAATCATTTGAAATAAATATCAACAGATAACACAAGTGTTATTGAACAGTCTCAGATTCTAAGTACAGAAAAACAACAAAACAGGGTATGCTGGGGTACAGGAGATAAAGTGACATTGCATGGTTTTACCTGTGTGATGAACTTAAATGTGAGTTGTCACTCATTGTTTCACAGAATCACTGATAAGTCTGGTGGTCTACGGATGATGAATAAAAGTAAAAAGAAAAAATTAGAAAAATAAAAAAAAAGTTTAAAAATAAAACTAACCCATCTCATTGGTAGATAAAAGTCACATCATAAAACGAATAGTCCAAACAAAAAAAACTATTGGTGTCTCAAATGTCAAAATAGATTGAAACACTACTATAAACCAAATAAATTATATGGTTAGTGTTAAAAACAATGACAGGGCTTATCTTTGTGGTGCCTCGGAATAGTCACAAACCACAGGTTATCCCGCTTACATTTTACCTACAGCATCACTTGTAGAAAAATGAACCTAACAACGAGCCTTCATAAGAGTTCTTGCGACCTAAGACGTGACACTCATAAGCTTAAATAAAGGTTTATTTTGAGCCAAGGGTGCCATTTAAAAACTTACTTACGCGATGCTTCACTGAATCATCGACTCAGCTCACAAATAACAGTAGTAAAAGCAGTAGGATGCTGATTGACTATTTAAAAACAGTTAAAATCGCGCCAAAAAGGCTGTCGGAGTGGGAGGCTTGGCTAAAAGAACGCGAGTAACTTATAAAATTGCAAACCAGAATTAAAAACAGGACAATATTAATAAGAGGGACTAATAAAATTTACAAAACATACGTAATTACTAAGAGATAATAAAAATTAAAAAACCAAAATGTGGGATAAAATACAATAAAAATGAAAGACAGATCAAATAAGATGTGTTTAAAAAAACTGGATGTTAAAAAAATATAAATATTAAAATAAAAAAACCATGAATGTTAAAAAATAAAAAAAAAAGACAAAAATAACTCAAAGTACAAGACCACTAGCTTAGAAAATCAAAATTAAACAGGTAAAATCATGACAAATATGACTATCTACCTAGCATTGATTATAATAAGACAGAGTAATCTATTTCTAAATTCAACCCATTGGGTTCCATAGTTTTAAATTCAAAGATGTATTTTTGTTCCAACAGTAATAAATTATCTAGGTCACCACCATGCCAATTAGGAATTAATTGTTGAAGAACACAATTTATAATCATTAAAATTGTGATTCATCTGTATTGTATGTTGGACCAGCAGACTAGACTCTATTCTTCTTTTAATGCTACTCTTATGTTCTATAATCCGTTTATTAAATTGTCTTATGGTTTTCCCAACATAAGCTTTATTGCAAGTACAAAGTGCCAAATACATTACCCCTTTGGTTTTGCAGTTGGTGAAAGATTTTAAATTTAAATTCTTTATTCATTCCCGGAATCTGTAAACACGTGACCTTCATATTTACTGAACAAACTGAACAATTACCACAAGGATGATGTCCTGGTGGTCTTTTATCTATGGGTTTGTTGATTGATAGGGCATATGGGGAAACTAATTCTTTAATATTCTTCTCTCTTTTGTTGGCTACCATGAGGTTTTTCTCCTTAAAACAAGGAAACAATTGCAGAACTGACCAGTGTTTAAGGATATTCGTAATCTGAAAAAAAAAAAGACATGTGTGTATATGTAATTGGACAAACGATCCATTCAGTTGGTTTCTTAACTTTGTTACTGAGTAACGCATTCAGACTCATTTGAGATGGTTTTACAAACCCAGCTTCTATGTATTTTTGTGGGTATGATTTTTCTAGGTACCTCGCTTTCATTTCATTAGATCTTAATAGGTACATTTCTTCATCACTACATAATCTTTTCAATCTAAGGAATTGGGAATACGGTAGATTTCTTTGTAATGACATATATATCTGTTTTAAAAACACAGTTGGTAAAACTCACTGAAATGTCTAAAAACAGAATATCAATATTAAAAAATCATAGAAAATCTCAAATTTTTATCCAATGTATTAATCCATACATAAAATAGCTGAAGAGAATCTGGATTACCTTTCCAAATTATAAAAATGTCATCTATATAATAGTTTCCAAAATAAAATGTTGTCCTTAAACTGGTGTTCAGATAAATGCAATTTTTCAAAAATTAGCTACGTAGAAATTAGCAACCGATGGTGCCATTGGTGACTCCATCACAACCCCATTTATTTGTAAATAAAGAGGTTTTTTTATTAAAAGCAAAAAAATTCTTTCAAAGCAACTTCTGCCAATTCAATTAAAAATTGATTCGGTATTCTTTTTTGTACACTGTGTTCTGTAAGCTATAGTGTGATTATGTCTAGGGCAGTGTTTTGAGGAATATTGGTGTATAAAGATTCTATATCTAGTGTTACCATAATATCTTTGATATCTTTAAAATCATTTTAAAAAAAGAGTGATAAAGGAGGCCAGAAGGAGAACAAACTTTACCTGAGGAGCTGCATACCGGGGGTGAGACAAGACTCCCCGACGGTGATTGACACCAGCAGCTGTTTCCCTCAGGCTGGGTACTGCTATTGGAGGCGGGTCCCAGAAGGTGAATAAAAAAGTGAGTTTTTTGCTGCGCACAGCAGAGCCGGCGTGTTGCTAAAGCCGCGCGGTATAGCGGGCTTAGCTGGACTAGCTTTTTTTTTTTATACTCCTAAAGAACTGGACTGATAATGAATCTTCTTTGAATAGTGTTCCAGGTATGACATTTTCCTTAATATAATGTTTCTTGCCTCCTAAGAGCCTCCTCAAAGTAAAATCTCTATTATAATTGCATTATCTCTTGGACACAACTAACTGACTGGTTATTTCCTATTTGATTTATCTTGATAAGATGCCCCACACCAAAAGGAAGGCTAAACTCAGGCCTTCAGTTGGAGTGAGTGCTGTGGAATTAGGTCAAAGGACTGTGTCTGATTGGTTGGACTCTCCAAGTTATACCCCAATAGGACAGATTGCTGAGGAAGAGGTAGTTGAGCGGAATCCCCTTCCTCTGATCGAGGAGACATCTTTAAGTCCAGGGGCACCGGTAACACCACCACCACCTGGTAGTGAAGGGGGAATATCCCCTGTGAAACCAGAATTTGAGCTCGAAGGGATATCGAGATCTCCAGATTTATTACATGATGAGAATCAAAAAGAACATGATACGAATACATCTAAGAAAGAAGAACAAAAACTTTTACATCTGAGCGTAATTGAGAATGTAGATGTTTCCTTTAAAGGAACTAGTACCCAGAGGTTAAATAACCCTAATAGGGAACAAGATAATGTTGATATAATTAAAACAGATAAGATACCAGAAAAACCTGCTAATATAATGGAGAATGTGTGGAATTACTTGATTAAATTAGACTTATCAATTAATAAATTGACAAAAGTAGTAATGAAAACCACAAATTCATCTGTTCAGAACTCTGCAAAAGTGGAAGAACAGAGGAAAGAAATAGTAAAGATAGATAAATGGGTCTCACAAATCTTATCAAATAAATAGTGAACAGGAATTTAATAAAAAGAATAGAAAACAATGAAAACTTGATTAGATCCTTGAATTTAAGGGTTAATAATTTCCCCATTATTAAAAAGCAGGTTTTGAATATTCCAGATAATTGTTTACCTGTTATTGTTAAGGCTTTTTATTTAGGATTAGGAGATAGGGGAAGTAAACAAGATCAATTGGGTAAAGAGGTGAGAGAAGGTGAAAAACAATTGGTTCAAAAATAACTTCAAGATAACTCCAGTGATTCATCTGACCTTTTGCAGAAGTCTCAAGATGAATTAGTGGTCAAAATACGTGGAACCTTGTTGGTCCAATTTGCATTCATTACAGATAAATATAATGTGATGAGATTATTCTTTCGTAATCGTTCTGAAATATACTATGGGGATAAAATATGGATATTTCCAGATCTTGCTAAAAAAAAAAAACAAAACCCAGTTAAGGAGAAAAAAATTTTCTATCAATTAAAAAAGGGGTAATTGACAAAGGGGGTTATTTTATGCTGAAATATCCATGTAGATGTAGTGTAAAATTAGAAGGGAAAAACTATATATTTACAAATTCTGACGATCTCAAAGCCCTTTTAGAGGTAGAAATCCGGTAGTAAATATTAAAGTAAGGGTCCTAGATAATGTTTGCCTTGTAAGTTTAACCTTAAAATTACACTCAAAGAAATAAAGATTTTACTTTGTATTTGCCTAATATAAGGTGACTGATTGAGAAAACATACTGATATGGGATTGTTTTTCCTTTTTGTATAAAATATCAATCAGAAGCTATGATATGGTAACTGGCAATATTTTGTTTATGATTTTAGAAGCAATAAAGAATTGAAAAAAAAAAAAAAAAAAAGAGTGATAAAATTAGCTGAATCCCGGATATATGAAGGAATATTCTTGACTTCAGGTTCGAAAAAAAAAGGATCGATAAGAATGGAGAAGGGTTCAAGAAGTGAACCATTGGCTGAGATGATTGGTCTACCAGGAGGACTGGTGATAGATTGTAGCTAATTTTGAAAAATTGCATTTATCTGAACACCAGTTTAAGGACAACATTTTATTTTGGAAACAATATATAGATAACATTTTTATAATTTGGAAAGGTAATCCAGATTCTCTTCAGCTATTTTATGTATGGATTAATACATTGGATAAAAGTTTGAGATTTTCTATGAATTTTAATAATATTCCATTTTTAGACATTAGTGAGTTTTACCAACAGTGTTTTTAAAAACAGATATATACACACATTTTTGTTGGAATGTAAAATCGAACACCGGTATATAAAAATAAATACAATACCCACACACACTATATCTATCTATATCTATGAAACCAACAGATAATAAATTATTCAAGTTGACATAAGTCATTACAAAGAAATCTACCGTATTCCTAATTCCTTAGACTGAAAAGATTATGTAGCGATGAAGAAATGTACCTATTAAGATATAATGAAATGAAAGAGGTACCTAGAAAAATCATACCCACAAAAATACATAGAAGCAGGGTTTGTGAAAGCATCTCAAATGAGTCGGAATGCGTTACTCAGTAACAAAGGTAAGAAACCAACTGAACGGATCGTTTGTCCGATTACATATACACACACACACGTCTTTTCAGATTACGAATATCCTTAACACTGGTCAGTTCTGCAATTGTTACCTTGTTTTAAGTAGAAAAACCTCATGGTAGCCAACAAAAGAGAGAAGAATATTAAAGAATTAGTTTCCCCATCCGCCCTACCAATCAATAAACCCATAGATAAAAGACCACCAGGACATCATCCTTGTGGTAACTGTTCAGTGAATATGAAGGTCACGTATTTACAGATTCCGGGAATGAATAAAGAATTTAAATTAGAATCTTTCACCAACTGCAAAACCAAAGGGGTAGTGTATTTGGCACTTTGTACTTGCAATAAAGCTTATGTTGGGAAAACCATAAGACAACTTAATAAACTGATTATAGAACATAAGAATAGCATTAAAAGAAGAATAGAGTCTAGTCTGCTGGTCCAACATACAATACAGATGAATCACAATTTTGATTACAAATTTTGTGTTTAACAATTAATTCCTAATTGGCGTGGTGGTGATCTAGATAATTTATTACAATTAGAACAAAAATACATCTTTGAATTTAAAACTATGGAACCCAATGGGTTGAATTTAGAAATAGATTACTCTGTCTTTTTATAATCAATACTAGGTAGATATAGTCACATTTGTCATGATTTTATCTGTCTATAATTTTTTGATTTTCTAAGCTAATGGTCTCGTATTTTGAGTTATTTTTGCCTTTTTTTTTTTAATTTAACATTCATGTTTTTATATTTTAATATTTATATTTTAACATCCAGTTTTATTAAACACATCTTATTTGATCTGTTTTTCACTTATTGTATTTTGTCCCACACTTCTGTTTTTTAATTTTTATCATCTTTTAGTAATTTGTATGTTTTGTAAATTTTATTATTCTTTAATTGTCCTGTTTTGAGTTTTTAATTCTGGTTTACAGTTCGCAATTTTATAAAGTTACTCATGTTCTTTTAGACACGCCTCCCGCTCTGATTGACAGCACTTTTGGTGCGATTTAAACTATATTTAAATGGTGAATCTGCATTCACTGCTCTTGCTGTCCTTGTTATTTGTGAGTGGAGACGATACGCTATTGCTTTTCTGATGCAAGTAAGTTTTAAATGGCACCTTTGGGCATAAACAACTTTTAGTGAAACCAATGAGAGTTGCGTTTCAATTTACAAGAATTAATACTTTTTTTTTTTTTATAAGCAATACTGTGAGCGGGATTACCCGTGGTCTGTGACCAATCCCGATTTACTGCATATGTAAGTCCCAGTATTGAGTTTATTTATTGCAATTTTTAGCATCGCTAGATCTCGTGTGCTTCTTTTATTTACCTATTTCTTTTATTCATTTTGTCATCCGTTTTACATTTTATACTTTTTAGAATTCACTTACAGGTTCTCTTTAGCCAAGCCCGCCGGCTTGTTTGACAGCATTTTTGGCGCGATTTTAACTGGTTTTATATGGTCAATCAGCATCCTACTGCTTTAACTGTTCTTGTTATTTGTGAGTGGAGACGATACGCTATTGCTTCTCTGATGCAAGTTTTAAATGGCACCCTTGGCTCAAAATAAACCTTTATTTAAGCTTGAGTGTTGCGTCTTAGGTCGCAAGAATCATCTTATGAAGGCTCGTTGTTCGGTTCATTTTTCTACAAGTGATGCTGTAGGTAAAGTGTAAGCGGGATAACCTGTGGTTTGTGACTATTCCGAGGCACCACATATATATGCCCTGTCATTGTTTTTAACACTAACCATATCATTTATTTGGTTTATAGTAGGTGTTTCAATCTATTTTGACATTTGAGACACCAATACCTTTTTTTTTTTGTTTGGACTATTCGTTTTATGATGTGACTTATCTACCAATGAGATGGGTTAGTTTTATTTTTAAACTTTATTTTTCTAATTTTTTTTCTACTTTTATTCATCATCCGTAG
Source organism: Rhinatrema bivittatum (assembly GCF_901001135.1). NCBI lineage: Eukaryota > Metazoa > Chordata > Amphibia > Gymnophiona > Rhinatrematidae > Rhinatrema > Rhinatrema bivittatum. Next base: position 273,536,890 of record NC_042621.1, read on the forward strand.
ATCAGACTATCAGTGATTCTGTGAAACAATGATATGAGTGACGACTCACATACATTAAGTTTATCATCACACAGGTAAAACCACGCAATGTCACTTTATCTCCTGTACCCCAGCATACCCCGTTTTGTTATTTTTCTGTCCTTATAAGTGTTATTGAACAGTCTCAGATTCTGTGTGTTACCTGTTGATATTTATTTCAAATGATTTATCTGTGTATGTCCTGTTATGTTTAGTTAAATGTAGTTATTTATTGTTTTTAGCCCCTGAGGCAGCCCCAAGTGGGGCGAAACTCGGCCTGAGTTGGACACACACACACAAAGTTTAATGTCTCCAATCGAATAAAGCTCATACTTGGACTATTTTTTGGCATCTAATCATTACTGTTTTCCCAGTTCCTTCAACTGAGCCACTGCATCCTTGACGAGACTCGCCAGTACAGGGTAGGTCTGAATTTCTCCTGGACCTCCGGCTGGAGGTCCAATGCTCAGAGCCAGGCCATCCTGCGGCCTCCAATGCCCGCTGCTGCCACCCCAGCTGCCTGTCTCAGACACGTCATAGGTGGATCTCACCTTGAGTTTACCAGCCTCTAGGCCCTGCTGAACCACCACCAAAACAAGGTCCTGCTGCTGTTGGGACAGGCACTTTGCCAGTTCCTGAACCTGTTTCCACAGGTTCCGATTATAATGGGTCATGTACAGCTGGTAGAATGGCACAGGGGCAAACATAGCACCCTGATACACTTTTCTCCCCAAGGCATCCAATGCTCTATGCTCCTGCCCCAGAGAAGGTGAAGCATGAGGGTGGGAATGTTTGTGTTTGAGAGCCGACACCTCTAAAATCCCAAGGCTTGCTGTACCAGATAGACAGCATCCACTTTTTGATTGACCAGAACAATAAAACTGGGTGCTCCCAAATCCTGAGGAGTAACTCCTTAAAAATACCATGGATAGGAACAGCCACCACCTCCTTAGAGGCATCCACAAATTGGATGCTGCAGACACCCCCTATTCACTGCCCCCTGGTGGAGGGAGCCCTAGTCATCATGCAATGGTGACATCTAGTGATAGACCTGGGATCCACATTAGCTGTGTTCCAGAGAGGTGGTTTGTGGCTCCCCCCAGTTATGGACTGTTGTATCCATAGCATTAAGGAGTTGAGAAAAGGATATAAATGGGGGGGGGGGGGGGGAAGAGGACAACCCCCCCCCCCAAAAAAAAAAACAACAACCACCCAAGAGCAGTTACAATGAAGACTCATACCATCGACTAACAGGGGTTCTCAAACTGGACCTCAGGCCCTGCCAGATAGTCATGTTTTCAGGATATCCCTAATTAATACATATGAGACATGCTTGCATACATAGGTAGTGCATGCAAAATCTCTCATACATACTCTGATATCCTATAAACATGATTAGTTGGGAGGGAGCCTGAAGGACTCATTTGAGCAACCCTGGCATAACAGAGGTGGTTATGATTAAGCTAGAAGCCAAAAAGTACAGAAGGAAATTTCCGAACAAAAACACATCCATGAAGTCATTTCTTTCATAACCTGTTCCAACAATGGCAACTGCAAAGATCTTAAAATTAGCTACATGATATACCACAGGGTGGCCCATGGAAAAGTAGCCTGCCTCCAATGCACTGGTATTGGAGGCGGGCTACCCTGTATAAACATGCACAAAACGTTCACTTACAAGTACCTTTGGTGATGTGCAACTGTGTTGTGAAGCAACCTCCAATGCTTTCTCTGGGGTTCCTTCAGGTAGTCTAGAAATGCACATGATTTCTTGCAGAGGTTTCAATATCTCTTCTTCATCACTGTCCAAATTACAATCAAAACCCTCGCCTTCACTATCAAAGCTGTCTTGCAGTCTTCTTCTCAGTCTCTTACTGAAATATTTGTTCTGTTCTGGAACAAGTGTAAAGCTGTGACTGTCAGATGACAGTTCCTCCTCTGTAGAAGATAGTGTCCCAAGTTGCTTATTAAGAGAATTATTCCTCTTCTGCTTTGGAATTGGTGAAAAGCTGCAACTGTCAGATGAAAGTTTCTCCTCTATAAATGGCAACTTCACATCTTTATCCCTTGTCACTAGAGGCAAAGATTTTGCCATAACATACAAGTTGGCACTATCCCCATTAGTATTTCCCACATATGACTGCTCACAAGATTCTGAGGACTGCAGACTATCCTCCGCTTTACGTGGAGAAGGCTTGGAAGTCTTTGTGCTGAATGCATGAGAAAAGGTAGCAGTCTGATCATGAGAAGCAGGGTCCATATATTTAATGTCTTTGGGAAATTCTGAGCAAGTTTTAGATAATGTATGGGCAAAACCATTTATAACAGTCCTTCCCCGACTTGCAGCAGGTGATGCTTTAGAACCACTCTCAGTGGAAAGACACGAGGGGGACACTTGCAACAGATTCTCTTTGGAAGATGCAAGAGAGCTGGGGTCAGCTTTCCAGTTAGAACTCAGCAGGGAAAGTGAAGAGGGACAACTAGAACAAGAGTCACTGTCTTCATCTTTTGACAGACAGTCCAGCTGGTTCTCTGAGAAGTAAAACTTCTCAGTTGCTTTATCATCAATAGCTTTCTCTTGTTGCAGCATGCCACTACTGAAAGGTTTTTGCACCTGGCTTCCAAACTTAGACTTGTAATCTTTCAACATGTCAGGTGATGTTATCAAATAAGCTTCATCAGAACTGCGTGTCCCAGATTTCCTTGAACTCTGAAGGCTCCTGCTTATTCTTCCCCTTTTCCTTTTTCCATGGAAAGACTGATTTTTGTGTCCTTCAGAACCAAGGGAAGTTTTAGAGGTAAGGCAAATTGGAGGACAGGATCCACCTTTAGGTTTTGTAGTTGATTTATCATGCAATAATTTAGATCCAACCGATTTTGGAGAAGAATCCTCAAAGATCAAAGTTTGCTTGGATGGCAATGACCCATCTGTTGGAAAATATAAAGGCAGACTGAAACCAATAAAAGTACAAATTCATTCAACACAATTTACATGACATGAAATAACACCCAGAAAGCTCTAAAACTTTCCATATCACAAGAAATTGGCAATGAATTTGTTTTTCTATAACACTAGCAGCCATATGCACAGAAATAATGGTTGATTAAAAACAAAAATACTTAGATATTTTATATACCGTTGTTCCATGTATAGATCACAACAGTCTACAAACTGATATTCATAGTTAAAACTCAAAGATTGAATACTACCTCTGTAACCATAGACAGACAAATATGTATCAAGTGACATTTTCTAGTACATATTAAAAACTGATATAGTCCTTAAGGTAGATGTTATGGAAAATTAGCACAAAATGATAGTTTTCTCATCTAAGTGGGATGTTTTGATAATCTTTCATTCTCTAGTTTGATTTATTCTTCATGATTAGATTATTGTTCTTTGTGGCTCTGTATATTCTGGCTTTAAGTTAATTCATATGCGTTTTTGAATACAAGGCGATACCTTTTTATTGAACTTAAAACATTTCTTGACTAGCTTTTGGAGTTAAACCTCTTGCAAGACAAGATTTCAAATGAGAAATAAAAAATGACATTACCAGGAAACAGCAGTCCTATCTTTTCCAGGAGTGGAAACGTACAAAAAATAATTTAGGCACCAGTCATTTTCAGAAGCCAAGGAAAATGTCTTTACTTTCACTTTTTTTTTTTATTCTGCATGACTATCTTGCTCTTTTTTCAGTTTAATTTTTCAGTATAGATTGTTTTTCCTATGTGCATAGGTTATAAGATTAGCATGTATTTTTGTGCGTGGCAAGATATAGGAAAATTGGTTCTTACCTGCTAATTTTCGTTCCTGTAGTACCAAGGATCATTCCAGACTGCTGGATTATGCCTCCCTTCCAGCAGATGGAGTCCGAGAAAAACTAAAAAGCACCCCCTAGATATACCGGTGTGCCACCTGCGATCCTTCAGTACAATCAATATCAAAGCAGAATGAGTTTAAGAACCAATGACTAGATCAAGTAAAACAACCTGCCCTATTACTTTCAGTTATTTATTTTTTTAATAAACAAAAAACAGCAAAAAAACTATGTATAAGTGTGCATACAGAACTGTAGAATCGCCAAGATCTGCAAATAGAAAACAACAAACAGCTGAACGGACTCTCCTGGACAAATCCTCGCTGGGCGGGCGTCTGGACTGATCCTTGGTACTACAGGAACGAAAATTAGCAGGTAAGAACCAATTTTCCTTTCCCTGTACATACCAGGATCAGTCCAGACTGCTGGAACGTACCCAAGCTGCCCTAAATGGGGTGGGATCCGGAGAGTTCCGCTCGAAGCACACTGCTGCCAAAGGACATCTAATCGGTAATGCCTAGCAAACGTGTGCAACGATTTTCAAGTAGCAGCCCTGCAGATTTCTTGAGGTGAAACACACTGGCTATCTGATAGAAAGAGCCTTTAACCCATCTGGCACCGGACGCCCGTGACATATGTACGTTGAAACAGCATCCTTTAGCCATCTGGCAATGGTAGTCTTAGAAGCCTTACATTCTGCTCCATATGACAAAAAGATAATCAGACAGCCGAAAAGAATTAGTCACCTCCAAATACCGCAGAAGAATCCAAACGTCCGGTCTCCGCATATCCTGTCCTTGAGGTGAACTCTTATTCACCTCTGGAAAAGCTGGTAACGCCACAGACTGGTTGACGTGAAACGCCGAGACCACCTTTGGCAGAAAAGGCGGCACAGTCCGAAGCGAGACTCCAGAGTCCGAAATTTATAAGAACGGCTCCCTACATGACAACGCCTGGAGTTCGGAGATGCATCTAGTCGAACAGATAGCCACAAGAAATACGTTTTAAGAGTTAAATCCTTCAACGTGGCCCGCTTGATAGGCTCAAAAGGAGAACCACAAAGGCCGCAAAGCACCAAATTCAGACTCCATGAAGAACAAACGGCCCGCACTGGCGGGTGCAAATGTTTAGCTCCCCTCAAAAAACAAACATCCGGATGACACCGCAATCTTCCCTCTTAAGCAGCCTAGCGCCACTACCTGGACTCTGAGCGAACTATATGCCAAACCTTTCTTCAAGCCGTCCCGTAAGAAGGCAAGAATGTGAACTATCATGGCCTGCTGTGGGGACACCTTCAACCCACTACACCAGGAATCAAAAACTTTCTACACCCTAACATAGGTAAGAGAAGTAGATGTCTTTCGTGCCCTCAGAAGGGTAGTAATCACCGCCTCCGGATAGCCTCTCTCTCAATTGCCTCCTCTCATAAGCCAAGCCGCTAGACAAAAAGCGATGCACCTGATCGAAATATACTGGACCCTGGCGCAGAAGATTCGTGAGATGGCTCAGATGTAAAAGTCCTGCCACCTTTAGGTTGATCAGATCAGCAAACCACGGCCTTCTCAGCCACTCCGGAGCCAACAGAATAACCGGCCCTCAGATTCTATGCGCCATAGAATCTTTCCCACCAAAGGCCATGGAGGAAACACATATAGGAGAATGTCGAGAGACCACAGTAAAACCAGAGCATCCACTCCTTCTGACGCGTGTTCCCTTCTTTAACTGAAGAAATAAGCCGACTTGGCGTTTAGGCGCGTCGCCATCAAGTCCAGCTGAGGGATCCCCCACCGGTGTGTTACAAGCAGCATTGCTTCTTCGGACAGTTCCCATTCTCCGGGGTCTAGCCACCGCCTGCTGAGAAAATCCACCTGAACGTTGTCCACTCCGGCTACATGAGACGCCGCTATGCAGGACAGATGGCTTTCCGCCCAGGCCATCAACTGGTCCGCTTCGGAGACTACCATCGACTCCAGGTACCTCCCTGATTGTTTATGTAAGCCACGGTGGTTGCATTGTCTGAGAGGATATGGATCACCCGGTGTCGGACAAGGGGCAGAAATTGGCGCAGTGCTAAACGAACCACCCTGGTTTCCAAACGGATTTATGGACCACTGAGCTTGTATAGTGGACCACTGGCCCTGCATGGACAGAGATTGACAGACTGCTCCCCAACCTGTCAGGCTGGCATCTGTTGTGACTATGATCCATTAGGGAGTTTCCAGATCCACACCCTGGAGCAAGTGATGCGGGACCAACCACCAATCCAGGTTGGTCCTTGCCGGTTCCAGTAATGGCAAGGGCAGATTGAATCCCTCCGACTTGGGGTCCCTCCGACTTGGGGTCCCAACGGGAAAGGAGTGCCCTCTGCAACGATTGCATATGAGCAAAAGCCCACGGGACCAACTCCAGGGTAGATGCCATAGAACCTGTAAATAATCCCACACAGTTGGCAAAGGAAGAGCCAACAGGTGCCAAACCTGAGTCATCAACTTCTCCATCCTCACGAGTGGTAGGAAAACCTTGCCCACCGTGGTGTCGAAGCACGCTCCTAGAAATTCCAGTACCTGGGACGGCACCAGGTGGCTCTTGGCACAATTGATGACCCAGCTTAGGGAATGCAGGTGGTCCAAAACAGACTGTATCTCCATCTTGCAGAGATCCTCCAATTTCGCTTGGATGAGCCAGTCATCTAGGTAGGGATGAACCAATATCCCTTCCCGTCGAAGGTACGCCACCACGACAACCATCACCTTGGTGAAAACTCGTGGAGTCGTTACCAGTCCAAAAAGAAGGATGCGGAACTGGTAATGCTCTCCCATCACCATGAACCGCAGGAACCTTTGATAGTGCTCTTGTATACCTATATGAAGGTAAGCTTCTGTTAAATCCAAAGAAGCCAAACACTCTCCCTTGTGGACGGCCGCAATGACTGATCTCAACAACTCCATTCGGAACCACGGGATCCGCAACATTCGGTTGACCTTCTTCAAATCCAAGATCGGCCGGAACGACCCCTCCTTCTTGGGAACCACAAAGTAAATGGAGTAACGACCAGTCCGATGTTCGGCTGATGGGACCGGGACAAATCGCTCCCAGCGCCTTCAATCGAGAGTGTTTGGAGAATCACTTGTTGCTTTTCCTGAGACCCGCATGGAGACACCAGAAAAAGATCCCGAAGCGGGCAAGCAAAATCCAAAGCATAACCGTGATTTATAATATCTAGAACCCACTGGTCAGAGATTATTTTGACCCATTCCTCGCGAAATAGGGAGAGCCGCCCCCCCAATCTCCGGAACGGAGGAATGGGCCGGTGCCCCTTCATTGGGAAGTCTTATTAGGCGTGAAACCGTGAGAGGTGCCACCTCGCTGAAGCCGCCTGCCTCGAAAGGAATGCGCCCATGTTTGAGACCTCATCGATATCTGCCGGGAAGCAAAGGAAGCACCCCTCCCGGAACGGAAACTGCGCTGGCCACTAAAGCGGCTCCGAAAGGTGCCAGAGAAGAGATGTTCTGGGCTTGTCCTCCAGGAGCTTGTAAACCTTGTCTCCCAAGCTTTAATAAGTTGTTCTAGCTCGTCTCCAAACAGCTTGCCCTTGAAAGGAAAGGAATAGAGTTGAGACTTAGATGAGGCATCAGCTGACCAGTTACGGAGCCACAACAGCCTCCTGGCAGAGACCACCAAAGACATAGTGCGCGCAGAGGTCCGAAGATCATACAACGCATCCACCATATAAGCAACTGCAGACCATGTGGTTCGCCTGCTCGGTCTCACCCAGGGGGGAAGGTCCTGGGACATGAGCAATTGCTGAATCCAGCGGAGGGTAGCCCTCTGCATGAGGCTGCTACAGACAGCAGCCCTTACCCCTAAAACAGATACGTCAAAGATGCGCTTAAGTAAAATCTCCAGCTTTCTATCCTGAAGATCCTTGAGCGCTGCCCCTCCTTTCATGGGAATCGTTGTGTGCTTGGCTATGGCCGTAATGGCAGAGTCCACTTTAGGGATTTTGAGGAGATCCAAAGATTCCTGAGGCAGCGGATAGAGCTTTTCCATGGCTCTGCTAACCTTTAAGGAGACTTCAGGCGAATCCCATTCCCTAGAACAGGGGTCGGGAACCCATGGCTCGCGAGCCAGATATGGCTCTTTTGAGGGCTGCATCTGGCTCGCAGACAGTCGCCACACTTTCCCGCTGACCCAGCTGCTCCCCGGTCCTCCTCCGCCCGGGCTTAAAATGCTGTCAGCCCGGGCGGAACGCGGCAGGACAGCTGGAGTCAGCGGCACCGGCGTGCTCTCTTCTCCCCCCCACCCCGCGGCCCGGAAGAGGAAGTTGAGAGTATCGGGTGCCTGCGCGTCAAGAAGAGGCCACGCTAGTGCGCTCGGCATCGGCTCGAAGAAAAGAAGACTGCAGTGCGGCTCGGAGGAAAATGAAGAGGTTCAACCGCGGCCGATGGGACTCCGCCTCCGCGAGGGCTGAAAATGAAGAGGTTAGCGTTGGGAGGAGGCTGCTGCTGCCGCGAGTTCCCGGGGTGGGGGAGAGAGAGAGTGAATGAGCGAGCAAACACAGCTTGCTCGCTCATTCACTCTCTCTCTCCCCCACCCCGGGAACTCGCGGCAGCAGCAGCCTCCTCCCAACGCTAACCTCTTCATTTTCAGCCCTCGCGGAGGCGGAGTCCCATCGGCCGCGGTTGAACCTCTTCATTTTCCTCCGAGCCGCGCTGCAGTCTTCTTTTCTTCGAGCCGATGCCGAGCGCACTAGCGTGGCCTCTTCTTGCCGCACACGCACCCGATACTCTCCACTTCCTCTTCCGGGCCGCAGGGGGCCTGTGTGTGTGTGTGTGTGTGTGTGTGTGTGTGTGTGTATGAGAGATCGCATGTATGTGAATGATTGAGAGCCTGTACATGTGAAAGAGAGTATGTCTGTGATTGAGAGCCTGCCTGTGAGAGAGAGAGCATGAATGTAAGTTTACCATTGGGAACCTGTATGTGTAAGCTTGTGATTGAAAACCTGTTTGTGTGAATGAGTATGTGTGTATGATTGAGATCCTTTGTGTGTGAGAGAAATCATGTGTATGTATGATTAAGAGCCTGTGTGTATAAGTAAGAGAGAGATCATGTGTGCCTGTGTGTGATTGAGAGCTGATTTAGGTGAGGGAGCATGTGAGTATGTGATTGAGAGCCTGTGTGTAAATGAGAGAAAGAGAGGCCATGTTTGTAAGCATGTGAATGAGAGTCTGTGTGTGAGAGAAAAAGACAGCATGTATTTATATGATTGAAAGCCTGTGTGTGTGTAAGCGTGAAAAGATAGACAGCATGTGTGTAAATGTGTAATTAAGAGCCTATATAAGTGAGAGAGAAAAAACATGTGTATATGTGAGTACTGAGAGCATGTGTATATAGGTGTGTCATTGAGAGCCAGTGTGAGAGAGAGCGCTGGTATGTGACAGAGAGGAGAAAGTTCCAAGCAAACCACCCCACCTCCTGCTAATTCAGAACAATCTCAGGACACCTGGATATCAAACGTTCCCAGGTATGCAGAGCAAAAAAATGTTTGTATCCTTATTATTTTTCATTACTGGGTCTTTGTGTCTGCTATTTTGAAATATTTTATTGGTATCTGGAAATGTTTTATGAGTTTTTAATTATTGGATATTCCACTCATCAGCTGTTTCGAAATATGTTCTTTTTGTTAGTACAGTTTTACTGTACTTTATATTTGATTTGTTTTATAAGGATGGGTGATGTTTCTTTTTTCCTTTGTTACACTGCATACAGAGACTCTGGCTTGTTGCAGTTTCCAATTCAGTTTTTTCTGCATGCTTCTTGTTATGCGTTTTGGTCTCTTTATTCTATGTTAGGTGAGGGACAGCACGTGATTCAGGTGAGGGTTTCTGCTGGCGTGTAGTTTCTGTGTAGGACTCTATAGCAGCCTGACTTGGTCCGTTTTCCTAATAGGAGATGTATTGGTGTCTTAAGGCCTGGTGTAATATTTTCAGAGACTTATTGTACTTTAAAAGTGTGATCTTACATAAAATGCACACATTTACTTGTATTTAGTTTTAAACATATTGTATGGCTCTCATGGAATTACATTTTAAAATGTGGCGTTTATGGCTCTCAGCCAAAAAGGTTCCTGACCCCTGCCCTAGAAACAAGTTGAAAAAGCTTTGAATGAAAGGGAAAGGTTTGAGGCGGAGCCCGAAGCCCTGATAAAACCAAATCCCCAGGAGAGGGGTCCACCGCTGTTGGTGGCGGGGGAATTTCCAGCTCCTGAAGCACATGAATTAAAGGATCCAATTCCTCCTTACTGAATAAATGGAGCACCTGTGGATCATCCCCTCCATTGGCGTGGCACTGCCTACATCATCATTCATATCCAGAGTGGAGGGGCCCTGAGAGCCAAGATCCGCAGACACCGAGGGCATGGGGAGCTCTTGAACCGGAGCTGCGTGAGAAAGTCTTGGCCCAGAACCCCCCAGATCCGCAGCAGGTCTCAAAATCCTAACTGGAGGAGGAACTTTATTATCCAAGTCAGCCTCCATATATGCTCTATGCAGCAGCAATACAAATTATGAGGAAAAGGGGTGTTTAAGGGCCGCCCCCCCCCCACAGCGGTAAAAATAGAGGGAGGGGCTGAGTCAGGCTGCGAATCACGGGGTCGTTGAGGGCTTAATGCCAGCGGGGAAAGAGGTGGGATAACATCTCCTTCCCAGGCCTGATCTGCATCAGCACCTGATGCAGGCAAGATGGCCGCCACTCCTGTGTAGAGCAAGGCCGGGCCAGGCCTTTGCTTCTTGGCTGCCGGAGCGTTAAAGGAGCCGCGTGATTATGGAGAAGCACAGCTCTGCCCCGAAATCGGCCTCCGAAGGTCCCTCACATGAGAGCCGTGCAGACGGCTCTCCACATGCCCTGTAAGTCAACCCACGTGGCATGAAAGCGCGCGAAAATGGAAGCAAGCAGTCGGGTGAAGAAATTCCACCCCCTCCGGAGGCCCGGGAGATTGTGGCAGGCTAGGGCTGAGTGAAGAGAAGGTTTGTGTCTAGATCCCTTCTGTCTCTCAATACTTTTTTTTTTTTCTCAGCCACTGACAGGGGAAAACACAAAATCTCCCTGTACAAGTGGTGTCAACACCCAGAGGAATTGTACTTCTCTGGTATGGTATAGAGGGGAGAGAGTGACCGACCCACCGGTAAGTACTCCCCCCAGCTCACCGGGCAAGCTACTAGTCTCGGGAATAAAGGCTTTAGGGCAATGCCCTGCCTGCCCCTCGAAAAGTTCACTATACATCCAAAAAGTCCTTTATTGTATCTTCCTTTTTTTTTTTTTTTTGTAAGTTGATCTAGCCAAAAGTCAGAAACCAAACTTGGTCAGAAAGAATATATATATATCTGTAAAGTTTGACAAGGATCAGGACCGCAGGTTATGCTCTCTTGCATCTGCTGGAGTCAGAGAGATACTGAAGGATCACAGGTGGCACACCGGTATATCTAGGGGGTGCTTTTCTCTGACTCCATCTGCTGGAGGGGAGGCATAACCCAGCAGTCTGGACTGATCCTGGTACGTACAGGGAAGCGTGTTTATGGGCACACGTGCAGCCCTTTTAAAATCTACCTTTAAAGTGTTAAATTTTCAGTACCTGTGACCCAATTCGCCAGGAATTTTGCAGCCTTGATCATTTTTGTTAATGGTTATCTTAACACACTTTATCCTGCTCTCTCAGCTCTGAAGATATAAGCTTGAGAAAAAATAGGCTGTCTATACAGTCTGTTTTAAAATGATATACATACACCCCTTCTTTCCATTTATTTATATGCTGCTTTTCAGGAGGCCCATGGGGGGGGCGCACACTATTTGTCCAATCAGGGAAGACAAAAAACGGCTATGCTGTCTCATGCCATGGAGGCACTGTAAGCTCAAGAGGGTAGGAGCTGCCAGAACACAGTGACATTGTAAGCATGCCATGGCTTAGTCATGCATCCCTTTCGGTGGGCCAGAGAGGAGCTGCCTCTGCAATGGTGACCTCAGATGGGGAGCTGCTTACTCTGTGGCAGAATTGGACATGGAACAGCCACTGTGCTATTCCACATCTCAGATCTTAGTCTAGGAGTCCCTGCTGCTGCCTTGTCCCTACCCAGGGAGAACGATCATAGCTGTTGCCCACTGGGAGAAAAGAAAAAAAAATGAGGAAGTGGAGGGAAGAGGGAGGGGGGGGGGGGGGAGGGGGGGGGGGGAGGAGGGAGAAAAAAGGGAAAAAGTGTAAAAAAAAAAGTTAAATAAGCAGATCAAAAACATGAGAAAATACAAAAGATAAGCAAACTAAAAAATGGGAAAGTAGAGAAAGAAAAATGGTGACAGGAAGAAGAAAAAAAAAAAAAAAAAAAAAAAAGAGTTGGGCAGGGTATGACTTTAGCTCCAAAACAAACAAAAAAAAAAGCCACACACACCACACAAACACTGACTGTCATCTAACTTTTTGGAAAAATTTTCCAACTCTTTCCATTGTAGTATATGACCTGTGTATCTGGGTGCAGGAGTGTGTTTGAATGTGCTTTGGTCTGTGTGTGATGTGTTGTATCTATGCCTCTCCCTGCGTCTGTCTTCTCTCTGGGGGTGGTTTATCTGTCTGTCTAGATAGGGTGTTGGGCTTCTGTCTCCGTCTGGACCTGTTTCACTCTGTCAGTCCGGGTGTGGGGTGTTTGCCTGTGTGAGCTTACTCCTTTCAGCAACTTTAAGAGAAACAAAATGGGGGCTTTGATCCGCTGGTAGGCAGTATGATTGCTTGGACACCCCCCCCCCTCTTGGGGGGGGGGTCCCTAACCAACTGCATTAACAGAAGGGAGGCCTGGTTGAAAATGTTTGCTCAACCTTGACCTACGCACCTAAACATTGGTGCCTGGACCTGCCAAGGGCTGCTCTCTCTGCCCTCACAGAACACACAGACTGATGGGGAGGGGGAAGAAGAGACTGTCACAAAGCAAAAAACACACCAAAAAGTGGAAATAAGGAAAAGAAGTAGTAATGATTTGTCCTGCATCCAAGTTCTGTAAATATTTTTCCTATCTTGGTCTTAAAAATGTAAACTCTCGTTTCAAACTATTAGTACCCAGTGATAAATCAGTCTAGAGAGTTTAAATACACTCACTTACCATGTGCACATGGATCCCAGGGCAACTTACACAAAGTCAAACTTCCTTTTAACATCAAGTTTAAAAAGAAAAAAAAAACAAAACACCCCAAGACATATGGGTTCCAGCTTTTCATAAAGGACACAGCTTTTAGTTTCCAAAGAGCATAAGCAAAAGCAGTAAGAAAAACCCTGGCTGTTTATTCCAACAAAATTCTACTCTATAGCATTTTGTTTTTACCTGAGATCGCCTCCCACTGAGCAAGACCACTTTTAGGCATGAAAGGAGATCCATTTTCCTAAAAAAATAAAGGATAGGAATGTAAATATTGCAACCAAATTGTGTATATGCACAATTAGGGATAATTCAACACTCAACACAACTGAACATTTTTCAATGACAAATCAACCAACTTTCTGAGCTAATTCCAGACTTAGAAAGTTTTCCCAGCAAAAAAAAAAAGTGCTGCCTTTAGCAAATTTAAAACTAATAAAATCACATCCTATAATCACCAAAAACATTTTGCCCTGCATACCCTGGCAAAATCAAACTCTACATAGATTAGCCCCCATTTAGAATAGCACTATAGATTATCAGTTTCACTATGGTATACAACAGCCTCTATATCTGTTGACTGATGCACAGTTGCTTCCCTGGAGGTTGAAAATGGATGAAGTACACAGAGCATGTTCATGCCATGACAGCAGTTTCTAGAACATTCAAACATACCCTATTGAGCATATGCAGCTATAGTCATCACCCTGCCCCCTATGCAGAGTCCCTCAGTTCATGATATAGCTAATACATGAAGAAACCAACTCCCAGGGGAGGCAGGAGGGTTTCATGAGGACTAAGGTGATCTCTTAGGACAGCAGGATGTTAGTCCTCACACATGGGTGAATCCCTAGCTAACAGGACAAAGCGGGAAACTGCACATTGCAGAAGTACTACCTGGCTGGAGAAGAGTTGGGTTCTACAAAGAAAAGCCATAGAAACGACTGAGACAAAACTCTCATGCATAGCAAGAGCACCCAAGGCAGGGGAGTGATTCAAGTGTGAGCAGAAGCAAACTCTGCATCATGGAAAGCATTACAGCTGGATTTCAGATCAGTAACCCTGACAATGAAGTATGCCTAGAACCTCCTGGGTACAGGAAAAAGCCTAGAGATGTACACAAGTGATGGGCTCTTGGATGAAGACTGCACAGTTTCCTTCGGTGTTAGAAAACAACCAAAAAACCAACTGGGGCCCCAGGAACTCCCCAGAAAGAAACTGCAGTCCACTGACATCCGAAGGACAAAATGTCTCTGCAGAAGTGTGACTAATTGGCACAATGGGCAGAAAAGTCCAAGCAATGCTTAGAGAATGATCAACAGCAGGATTGGTGAGCAGAAAGGCACTTTGGGCAACCAAGTGAAGAAAGCTAAAGGCAGTATTGGACAGAACCTGGCAAAGACATAGGGAAAATATGGTTTATCTTTCCCTGCAAGTATACTCTTAAGATATACCATGACTGTCGTTAGGTGGTATATCCCAACCCCAAGTGAATAACTCACTGCCGATTCCAGTAGGGAGTTACCCACCAAGATAGAGCCCTCAGCCTACTAGCAACAGCTGAAAATGAGAGCAAATTCCCTCGGGAAAAAATCCAGAAATACTCCACTAGGACAGGAAGCCGGGGTGCCGCAAGTGCAACCCCTGTCTAACAGAATTTCCTCACTGGCCTGGAAAACTTAAAGAGTACCAGGGCAGGGCCATCTCGAACAGACTGCCAAGCACCAAGCTTGGGTATTAATAGCCCAACCATGATTGCAAGTACTTCAAGGAAGCATGCGTTCAGGTAAAGGAATAATCATTGCATGAACCAGGACTCCCCTGTCTGCAGACAGGGATATTTCTAAAATGAGGAAATATAGCTTGAAAGCCACTATAACCCAAGAGCAGCACCTCTGTTGCAGGGTCCCTTGTCCCCTCAAGTCCCTCAGCCATGGATATGGAGATAGGTGGACTAGAACCCTCCCTCACAGCGGTAGGATCCGCGGTTCAGAAGAGACCACTCCACCACTAGCAGCTACCCTCAGAAGGTATAGGTCACAGCAATCAAGAGAAAAGCCCCAGCAAAAACCAAAAAAAAGGCTCCATTTCATAGATAGTATGCCAGGGACAGAACCTCAGGGGCTAGCATTCGCCTGGCTCTCGGAGCTTACAAGGAACAGAGAGCAACAGGCGGTGACATTCCTTCCCTGGGAACAGACAATGGAGGGACAATTGGGTTTCCAGAGGGGGAATTCATAAGGGTTGCCCTGGAACCCAGTTGAATCTCCTTCATGAAGGAGAGAGAGAAGTAATGGGAATTGGAGCCTCCTGAACCTAAAACCCTTTCAACTCTCCTGCTGAAAGTTGAGTTACAATCTCGGATCACCGCGGTTCAGAAGAGACCACTCCACCACTAGCAGCTACCCTCAGAAGGTATAGGTCACAGCAATCAAGAGAAAAGCCCCAGCAAAAACCAAAAAAAAAAAAAAGGCTCCATTTCATAGATAGTATGCCAGGGACAGAACCTCAGGGGCTTCCCCCCCACAAAAGGGTCGAAAGACATTCCTCCTCTGAGGAAGACTCCCAACGCAACCCTCCTGGTGTCTACTCCCTTTAGGGTTTGACCAGGAACGCAGTCCTAGGTCAATCCTTTGGCTGTGGCACACCACCAGTTCTTGACACGAGGGAAACACAGATACACCCATCCAGCCGAGGGCAACTGGGGGGGGGGGGGGGGGGGGAAGAGCCCTCTGCTATAAAACATATACTGACCAGTACTAAGTGGTATCCACTTGCTGGAGTAGGTGGCTCCAACTGCCAAAAGGCAAACAATGTATGATGCCGACTTCCCCACCAGGGCTCCCCAGCACTTTGCAGTGCAGAACTAACAAGGAAGCAAGAGACCAAGACGTGAATGGCAGAACCTGGCTCGGCTGAGAACTGCACAGGCAGGGAAAATGCCGCCTGACAGCGTGCCCTCTACCAAATGGGCCGCCCGGACAGCTCCATCATCTGCGAGAAGTATTTTTTAAATTTTTTTTTTGTGTTGCTTTAAAGTGTGATCATGTGAATTTTTTGGCTCTGTGTACGAAAAAGAAAAACCCAGCCAGCAAAAGTGGTACCTGCAACTGCTAGCCTACCATGCGGTGTGGGGAAGTGTTGCATCTGGAGTATATATTCACCACAGGGCTACAAGAAGAAACAGTCAGGTCAAAAAAGCAATCTGCTATAGGACAAGTTGCTATCTTTCATAACATAGGCAAAAAAAAAAACACTTTTACTGGGACTATAGTATTGTTAGAAGTTTGACAGACATCCTACACAACTTTAATATAAATACTTTAGTCCCACCTTTAACCCAAAGACCAAATTTTAAAAGAATTACCTGATTTAAAATATTTGCTCCGGAAACTGCCTCCAGTGGACTGCAGGACGACTGTTTAGATTGTTCCATGCTCCATATCAACTCTCTTTCCTGGCGACAGGTTCCCTCAGAAGTCTGAAATTTACTATTAGTCTGTAAAGATTTCCTTGAACATATGGATGTTGGATGCTGGGATGTGTTGTTCCTATTACTGCTACTTCTACTATTGTCTTTTAAGATGTCAATTACTGCATCAGTTGGCAATATGCTAGAATCTAATTTGTCCCCTTCAAACGGGGACATGTTAGTCTTTTGTTTCTTGCTATAGTCACAAGAAACCAACTGACCTCTTTCAGCAGACGATCCATCATCACTCCTTTGTTTGCAGATTTGGAAAGGAGGCTCAGAAGATATAGGCAACTTTCGTACTACCACCTTTGGAGAAATGAGGCTTCCGTGACATTTGTTACAATTGCTCACACAACTTTCCGTACTGTCTAGTTTTTCTTTCTTGGCATTTCTCAGAAATGCATCCATGATCGGGCTTCTGCTTGGTGAAAGCCTAGGGATCCTTTTCCTTCGGAATTTAGCTGCAGAAGGTTTAACACTTTTTGCAAGTTGCTCAACACCTGAAGCTGGTAATGCAACCAAATCATGGCTGATACTTCCTTGTTGTGGGGAACCCGACAAAATGCTATCTTTAAAAAAATAAACAAACCCATAGTTAGTCTTATAGTACTATCAGAACACTAGAGAAAATACAGAAATTGGAAATTTTTTTTTTTTTTTTTTTCATCAAGAGTCATACCCCCCCCTCCCCCCCCCGAACCAGTAGATACTAAAATATACTTACAGCAAACAGCGTCTCTCTTAAGTCTCAGATGCAAGATCTAATTTTGGTCTAGTATCACTGAATAACTATTTCCTTGATTTACGAAGTTACCTCTTAAAATAGGACTATACTAACTAGATTCTTCAAAAAATAAGATATGGTCACTTCTTAGATAATTCAGTCTCATATTTAAATCTTTAAGCTATAATTTTTCACCACTGTAATACTAAAAAAAAATATATATATATAAAAAAAAAAAATTCCCCCCCCCCCCCCACAAAGCAAAATGGTACCATTTACTGCATAGATAGGGTGAATTAACCATGACCTGTGGGTGATGTCATCCAAGGGCCCCAAATTCCTCTAAGCTAGTTCAGCTTTTAAACATGTGCAGTAATTCAGTCAGTTAATTTCAGAGCTAAAAATTCTAGCTAGGTAGTCAACTCTCCAGGGAAGCACGTGGGTATTTAGCATGGCCAATTCATCCTACTGTCTATAGTAAGCAAGCTTGCTTTCTCTGTTGACAAGGAAGGCTGATTTAGCCATAACACGTGGGAGGTCCCAAGCTGGTGGTTGCAGGAGAGCTACTGAATAAGCAACTCTGATTCCACCGTGGAGAGTAGATTACTGGGTGAATAGGCTATGCAAAACTGCTTGCCCAAACTGACGGACCGATACAGTAAAGCGCGGCCGTGGTTACCCGGTTTTTAACCCGCGATTCAGTATCGGCTTTTACGCGTCCTTACCGCTTGCCGAAAGGACGCTTATCCCTTTCTGCCCGCCGCATGTATATGACATGTTAATGATCGGATTAGCTATTCCCTCCGATACAGTAATGTGCGCCCAAATTATCTCCCTGTTAACCAGCTTATTTACCGCGTCTTTAACCTGAATATTTACCGCCTACTCTATCCCTGGTGTTAGTGTGGTGTTCAGTCAGCTTCGTACCGGACAGCGCCATGGACAACATTTATATACTGGCTCTGGTGATATTTTTCATGCAGTTGAGAAGCAGAATGAGAAATGCTCGGCAGATTGGAGAGGCGAACAGGGGAGCCCAGCAGCAAGGGGAACCCATCCGACCAGAGAACCCAGCAGCAAGACCGGAGGAGGTATGTGTTCTGTTTCAGTTCAACTGTACCATCCATCTCTGAGGCTCTGGACATGGACACGGACACCTCTACGGACACCGGAGAGATAGGCGTCCGCTAGGCGTCCTGAGGCTCCGGGGTCCAGCGGAGACACGGACGCCTTCCTCCTGCGTCTAGAATAAGGCTGTAGTAGGCGCTGAAATAAGAACGCATAGCAAAGACCCCCGTACAAGCACCTGGGCATTTCAGTCATGGACGTCCAGAAAGAGACAGGAACGTCCATGAATGGAAGCCGCGACCTGGACCTTCCTGCTTGTATCCGGACGTCCATGATCGGAGGACCCGCTGCCTTGAGCACCCAGCCGGACGTCCAAGGTCGCGGGGCCTACAGGCGGAAAGGTCCATGAACGGAAGCCTCGACCTCTGATGTCCAAAGTCATGGCGTCCGTTCATGGACCTTCCCACCTGTATCCAGGCGTCCATGATTGGAGGCCCCGCTGCCTTGAGCGCCCGGCCTGTAGAAAAGAACCATCCACTTACCTGGTGGAACGACATTTCAAATGACAGGTACCAGCGCACCCTGGATACTGTATAGGTGCTGCATACCGCTCTATACAGTAAAATGGATTGTGAATGCCTACCACTTCATTGACGTGCTTTGGACGCCGCTTGGATTTGCATCTAACTTGAATACTGAATCGAGCTGTATGTGAACCAAAATATGTACGCGGCAAACGAGTGGGCGCCCGGCACTGCCGCACTGTTTCTTACGCGTCCTTACTGTATCGGCCCATTAGTAACTCAATGAGAGCTTGTCCAGACAGTAATGAGACAAAGATGTGCAATGACGACCACATTACAGCCTTGCAGATGTCTTTGAGAGGTACAGCTCACAGATAAGGCACTGATGGCTCTAACTTTGAGCCACAACGGTGTCTAATTTCTAGTACTAGCATATAGCAGTGTGCCATGCAGTCTGATAGCCAGTTGGACAATGTACATTTGGCTACTGCTATGCCTAGTTTGTTAGGATCATAAAGACAAATAATTGCAAAACCTTCAACTTCGTCAAGTCCTCCTTTTGCAGTAAGCCAGGGTTCTTACACAGTCTTAAGGCAGCAGTTCTCAACTGCTATGTCATGACACACCCGGTCCCTCCTGCACCTCTCCTTACCTCAGCACTGAAGACTTTTTTTTAATTAAACTTTACCAAGACACAGAGAAAAGCTGTTGCAGGAGACAAGGGAGCAGCTGTAGCAGAGACGGTGGTGAGTAGCCAGGAGCCCCTGGTCGTCAGACACTGAACTGTGGCGGGCAAAACCCTGACAGGAATATCCAATTCCCCAGAGGCCCGGCTTCTACTGAGGGTTGGCCCACGAGGGCGCCTAACAACTCAGGAAGCAACCGTAAACCAAAAAAATAAATTCAAACTAAATAAAAAATATAACTAAAAACTGCAGGTGTGCATCTGTACCACCCGCTGGAGTCAGAGAAATACCGAGTGACTGCAGGTGGCACTCTCATTATGTAACAGTGCCCAAAGTTCTAATTGTTCTCGGACTCCACAACCCACTTTTCTGGACTGATCTGGGTATGTTCAGGATTCTGTAGAATTCTGTTACTATATGTCGCATATGTATTAAAGTTTTTATAAAATTAATGTGATGAGATTGTAGGTCCTGGAGACAGCACCTTCAAGACAATATAAACCAGATGGAGTCTGTCCAGTGAGTAGCTACTAAAATGATCAATGATCTTTGTTCTAAAAAAAGATATGGGGCCAGACTTAAAGTTCTAAATGCGTATCCTATAGGAAAGGCAGGATAGAGGAGATATGAGAAACATTTAAATACCTGCTATTCACAGTAGGTAGGCTTCTTGCAACAGAAAGGAAGAACTAGAGCAAGGGATCATGAAAGTAGATTCAGGAGTAATCTAAGAAAATTTTTCTTTAGAGTGTGGAGG
The DNA here is from genome assembly GCF_901001135.1 of Rhinatrema bivittatum. NCBI lineage: Eukaryota > Metazoa > Chordata > Amphibia > Gymnophiona > Rhinatrematidae > Rhinatrema > Rhinatrema bivittatum. Next base: position 273,557,136 of record NC_042621.1, read on the forward strand.
ATAAAAACCAGCCTCCCAGTGAAGGCAGTAGAGACTAGGACAGCATCTTAATTCAAGAAGGCATAGGATAAACACAAGGGATCTGAATGAGGAGAGAGCACAAGAGCTAGGTTGCACCATAACTGTATTAAAAAAATAAATAAAATAAATAGATGACAAAATAGTATTGGAACTGAAACCAAATGGGGAGAATATTTCCAGATGAGATATTGTAGATATCTAAAGCCAGCTCTCAGAAACTATTTTACAAATTATGTTTTTTTACTGTATAGAGACAAGAGTCATGCTCTTTAACATTTAGGAAAAGACTAAAAACTTGGCTTTTCAAAAAAGCATTTCCAAGCCTTGAATAAAACCTCCTCTCACTAGCACTAACTCGTATGCAATAATGGAATGTAAACACGAATCAACCAACCTCAAACCCTCTCTCACTAATTCCTGCTGAATATTTATCATACTATTACCATTCACAACTGTCATATTTATTCATTTGATTACCTATGTACCGTTTCATTTTTCACTTGCTATTCTAATGTATCAATAGGCTGAAATGTAAATATTGTGCTGTTCAATTTCTCCCCTTCCATCCCAAGTTTATTTTCCTTGTTTTTTGTAACTTTCCCTCTCCCTTTTTCTGATTCACTGTATTTAAAGTTCAAGGTTCTTATTGAAAATATTGTTTTTTACGTTACGTTATGCTTTACACTCCTTGTTATTTGTAAACCGGGTTGATGTGATGCCTATCATGAAACTCGGTATAACAAAAACAATAAATAAAATAAATAAATGTTAGCCCTTCACTACTCAAATACTCACTGAAGACTGCAGCACAAATAAGATTATCCCTCTGAAATATTTTTGTAGACAGGCTTACCATATTTTGAGCCATTATGTTGGATTTTGGCATGTATTTTGTTTCCAGTAGCTCAAGATCAAATCACATTATCTCATATCCAAGCTAATTCACAAAACTACATACCTGGTTTCTGAGTTGGTCTGAAGTAATTTGTAATTGCCTGATTCCTAATAGAAAAAAGAAAAAAAAAAAAAAGTTAAAGGATCCTTAACTAAATATTCATTTAACTCACTAGCTTTTTCCACAGACAGAATGGTTGGGGAGAGGTCATAACTGCAGCCTTTGTTACAAAACAGAAAAAAAAAACCCCACACACACAAGACACACCTTTACACTTAGCTAAATCACATTAACTAGATAAGAGACCAGAAAATGTAAGGCAATGCATGTTTAGCACTGAAATCTTAGGCGATTATCATTGTATGGCCACAGACTTTACAAGTTTTAGCTCCTGTGGTTATATTGATTTATTCATAATTTGTTTTAGATTTCATTTAATATTCTGGAAAAGCCAATTATTTTATTGGAGAAGAAATACAAGAAGTTAGTTGCAGAGATTTTATTTCTGCATTCTTCCAAGAAGTAAATGTTGATGTTTAGAGATGCATTTCTCTTCTTAAGTTTTTGTGACTGCAACAGCTGTTCACACTTACCCTTGGATTCACGAAGCTGCAATGTTTTATAGTAGGAGGGGTCCCACTATCAGAGGGGTATGTTGCTGTGATAGTGGGCTCCTCCTCTTTAAAAAAAAAAAAAACACATCGCAGCTGAATGGCACGTTCTGTGATTTGTCCAGACATCATGGTACAAAACATGGCAAGCAGAATTTAACATGATAGAAACTTGATAGAATTTAACATGATAGAAACATGATTGGAAACTTGATTAATGTAAAGCTTAAAGATGCGAATTGTTTACATATTCTTTAAAACGGTTAATTGTAAAATCTGTTATTATTTATTTATTTATTTAACATTTTTATATACCGGGCTTCATGCAGGATTGCATATCAGCTCGGTTTACATTATAACTGAACAAGACATGCATGTAGAATGCAAGTTACATAGAACAGGGACTTAAAAACTTGGAACAGAATACATGGGTAAAATAACTTAAAACATAAAGGAAGAATGGGAAACTTAAAATTATCTTTGAATGTGAAGTGTTATGTTTCGGGCTTGATTGAGAGTCTTTGGATGGATTATTTGCCGGTGTGTGGAAGTTGATGTGATTTATTATCATGATTTGAACGCTTGCTCGAAAAGCCAGGTTTTAAGTCTTTTTTTGAAATTGATTGGGCAATGTTCTGTCCGGAGAGAAGAAGGTAGCGAGTTCCAGAAGGATGGACCTGCTGAGGACAAGGCTCGTTTGCTAAGCGAAGTTTTTACGTGTGTTTTTTGGAGAGTGTTTTTATAAGCTGATCTCGTTGGTCTGGATGGTAGATGAAGTAGAAGAGGAAAGTTGAGTTCAAGCGGACTGCCCTTGTATATGGTTTTTTGAATGATAGTTATTAATATATTTATGCTGTTTAATTTTGTATAAACTGTTTTATGTAAAGCCTGTTGCTAAAATTAATGTTGTCTGTAAACCGAGGTGATGTATCATTATACGTACCGCGGTATATAAGAATCTTGAAATAAATAAAAATAAATAAAGATAGCAACCCCAACCTCATGGGACCACCATCGCCTTAAAAGGCCCACTTGACCGCCACCCCAAAACAAAACATGAAGCCATGGCAATGGCCCCAGCCCCCCAGCACACAAGATATGGCCCCAGCCTCCTGATAACAACCCCCCCCCCCCCCAAGTCACAGCCTCAAATCCCTCCACCCCTCAAAAGCACACAGAAGAGGTGCTGACCCCCACCCACTGATCCCTGGACCTTAACCCAGTCACATAGCTGGGGCAAGGTCAGGTCGGCATTTTGGAAAATGGTGCCAACCAGGCCAGGTGCACCCAGCCCCTATGTGGGATCCCTTTCAAGGTTCTGAGGGAGGTTCATGGGGGTGATGGGTTTGGTCTAGCACCTTTGTTTTTGTTTTCAGGGGAGGGGGAGGCATTGGTATCAGGGGCAGAGGCCAGGGCCTGTAGCATGTTGTCCTTTGTTTTTCTTTAGACTGTATGGTACTAATGAGCTGAAAATAATCCAGGATACTCTAAGACAGAGCTTTCCAAACTGTGTGTCGGGACACGTTAGTGTGTCGCCTGCAGTGTGCAGGTGTGTCGCGCAAGCCTGGTCAACTCTGATGCGAGTTTGGGCTTTTTTTTTTCTAGAGATTCACTTTTTTTTTTCAGTTTATGGGTTGCTTATTATTGGGAGATTTTTGCTGTCAATCGTGTTTTTTGGGGGGGCTTGGTGGGTGGAACGAGCCCAGCCATCCTTGCATTGGCTGCTGCTGCCGATGAGGCCTGGCCATGAGGAGTACTGACTGCAAGCAGCAGTGTCTGGTGATCATGGAAGGGAGTGAAGCACTTAACTGGCAACAATCAAAAAGATGAGGTACATGAGTGTGGGGGCCAGACATGTGCTGGGGGGGAGAGAGATGAGTGAGTGGGGGGCAAACGTGCTGGGGGGACAGACATGTGCTTGAGGGGGGAGAGATATGAGTGTGTGGGGGCCAGACATGTCCTGGGGGGAGGAGAGAGATGAGTGTGTGGGGGACAGACAATTTGTTTTATTATTGTTTCTCATAAATTATAACATGAATCTTGGAATATATATTTTTAATATAAATTTAAGGTTTTCATGAGATAGGTTGTGTCGTGAAACATTTTATTTATGTATATATTTAAGGAAACATACATAAATTGTCGAAATATGTTTCGTTCGTTTAACCTTTAACCTCTGGTTTACTAGTAGACTGAATTACCGTGTCGTGAAATTATGTTTGTCTAAAAAGTGTGTCACCAACATGAAAAGTTTGGAAAGCTCTGCTCTAAGAGATCAGGCTGATGAAGGCCTGTGTTTGAACCTTTTGGGAATCAGGCAGCACCAGGATCTTTAGTTGGCCATAACTTAACGAGCTACAGCTGGCTATTATCACAGATATGAGTGCAAATCAGAACCCTGAATAGAGCCAGAAAATGAAGATAAGGAGTTGCATGTGGCAGTGCTCTTTGAATGGCCTACAGACAAAGCGAGCAGCTGCTTTGTGGAAAACCTGAGCTTGTATAGCCTTTCGTGTTGAAGATACTATATTTTCTTTATTTCTTTGTTATTGTACTATTTGCCTTGATTAATTTATGTAATACTTATTGTGATGCTGTGTGCTTATTACAGATATTCACTTTAATGTTGTTCCTTTTTGCTGAGCTTATACCATATTTTGATTATATTTAGTAAACTGAGTTTTGCTTTTATAAGATTGTGTTTTGTGACAAAAGAACAAACCACTCACACCCTGGGTTGAGACGGAGGTCAGTACTGACTCCTGATCAACCTTCAGTTTGCACCTATTTTTGGTTTTTTCTCCTGCCGCTTTAAATGAGAAGCGGGAGCTTCAGGATCTGTGTTAGTGTCCTGGACCTCCCACCTTTCATCTAATGCATTTGAAATAGGTGCAGATATTTCGTCATGGCTGACCACTATCGGTCGGCTGCAATAAACTATTTTCATAAAAATTGGTAATGACCTTCTTTGCATTTGCTTGCATTATTCAGGCATGCAAACTGCAAGCAAATGTGGTCATTGTAATCGGGAACAGTATCTTGGGGGGGGGGGGGGGGGGGGAAAGATGCAAAATATCACATATGTGATATAAAGCTTTAGAGTACTAACACAGCTTGATAACCCAGTTAATTTCCAGTGATACTTTGGCTTAGACATTTAAAATTATTTTAACTACTGCCTCAGCCTAACGGGGTGCAAATCTCAAACCCTTCCATTATCTGAGTGAAGATTAACATCAGGACTTGCTAGAGACAAAGTTCCTGGATGTAATAAATGATTGCTTCATGGAGTGCTTTGGTTCAGGAACTAACAAGAGAGGAAGCTATTTTAGATTTAATTCTTAGTGGAACACAGGATTTGGTGAGAGGTGGTGGTGGGGCCACTTGGCAACAGTGATCATAACATGATCAAATTTAAACTAATAACTGGAAGGGGGACAATAAGTAAATATGCAGCTCTAACACTAAGTTTTAAAAAGGGAAACTATGATAAAATGAGGAAAATAGGAAAAACTGAAAGGTGCAGCTGCAAAGGTTAAAAGTGTTCAACAGGCATGGACATTGTTTAAAAATACAATCCTAGAGGCGCAGTCCATATGTATTCCACACATTAAGAAAGGTGGAAGGAAGGCAAAACGATTACAGTCATGGTTAAAAGGTGAGGTGAAAGAGGCTATTTTAGCCAAAAAAAAAAAAATCCTTCAAAAATTGGAAGCAGAATCCATCTGAAGAAAATAGGATAAAACAAGCATTGTCAAGTTAAGTGTAAAACATTGATAAGACAGGCGAAGAGAGAATTTGAATTGAAGTTGGCCACAGAGGCAAAAACTCATAATAAAAACTTTAAATATATCCGACGCAAGATACCTGTGAGGGAGTCGGTTGGACCATTTGATGACAGAGGGGTTAAAGGGGCTCTTAGGGAAGATAAGGCCATTGCAGAAAGACTAAATGAATTCTTTGCTTCCATGTTTACTAATTAGGATGTTGGGGAGATACCAGTTCCGGAGATGGTTTTCAGGGGTGATAAGTCAGAAGAATTGAAAGAAATCACTGTGAACCTGGAAGATGTAGTAGGCCAGATTGACAAACTAAAGAGTAGCAAATCATCTGGACCGGATGGTATGCATCCTAGGGTTCTGAAGGAAGTAAAAAATGAAATTTCTGATCTATTAGTTCAAATTTGTAACCTATCATTAAAATCATCCATTGTACCTGAAGCATGGAGGATGGCCAATGTAACCCCAATATTTAAAAAAAAGTCTCCAGGGGCGATCCAAGAACATAAGAAATTGCCATGTTGGGTCAGACCAAGGGTCCCATTAAGCCCAGCATCCTGTTTCCAGAGGCCAAACCAGGCCACAAGAACCTGGCAATTACCCAAACACTAAGAAGATCCCATGCTACTGATGCAATTAATAGCAGTGGCTATTCCCTAAGTAAACTTGATTAATAGCCGTTAATGGACTTCTCCTCCAAGAACTTATCCAAACCTTTTTTTAACCCAGCTACACTAACTGCACTAACCACATCCTCTGGCAACAAATTCCAGAGCTTTATTATGCATTAAGTGAAAAAGAATTTTCTCCAATTAGTCTTAAATGTGCTACTTGCTAGCGGCAATTGGACACCGTAATCCTCCGATTTCTGGTCCCAGCAGGAGAGGAGAGCTCGCTGTAAAGGACGCATATGAGCAAAGGCCCACGGCACCATTTCCAGAGTAGAAACCATATGTCCAATGACTTGTAAATAATCCCAGGCCGTAGGTAACGGTAGAGCTAGCAAGGTCTGCACCTGAAACATCAGGTTCTCTAGTCGCTGCTGCGTGAGGAATACTTTGCCCTCCAAGGTATCGAAGCGCGCCCCCAAAAATTCCAACTGTTGACTCGGGACCAACTGGCTCTTCGCAAAGTTGATTACCCAACCTAGCGATTGAAGTTGCTGCACCACCGACTGGACTGCTCGCCGGCACGCCTCTTCTGACTTCGCCCGGATGAGCCAATAGTCCAAATAGGGATGCACCAGAATTCCTTGACGTCGCAGATAGGCTGCAACTACGACGAGAACCTTGGTAGATACCCTTGGGGCCGTGGCTAGCCCAAACGGAAGGGCGCAAAACTGGAAGTGCTCCCCCAGAACCGTGAATCTGAGGTACCTCTGGTGACGTTCTCTGATCCCGATATGAAGATACGCCTCGGCCAGATCCAAAGAAGCCAAAAATTCTCCCTTGTGGACGGCCGCAATAACAGACCTTAGCATTTCCATCCGAAACCGGGGAACTCGCAAAGCCTTGTTCACTTTTTTTAAATCCAAAACTGGGCGAAACGTACCTTCCTTCTTTGGGACCAGGAAGTATATGGAATACCTGCCTGTTCTGGTCTCCTCCGGAGGAACCGGCAATATCGCTCCCAGAGTCCGCAACCTGTGCACCGTGTGGGCGATAACCTGCCGCTTCTCCCGAGGACCGCAGGGAGAGACCATAAAAAGATCCCGGAGGGGCCGAGCAAACTCCAACTCGTAGCCGTAACGAACTACATCGAGAACCCACTGATCCGACGTGACCTTGACCCATTCCTCCCAAAACAGGGACAACCGACCTCCGATGCAGGGGAGGGAGGAATGGGCCTGCGCGCCTTCATTGCGAAGGCTTGCCGGTGGACAAGTTCTGCGAGGATCCCAGACGCTGTGGTCGCCTGCCTCGAAAGGAAGGAGACCAAGGCTGAGACCTGGGAACCTGCTGTTTCTGTGGGAAAGGAGCCCCCCGTCCCATACGGAACCGGCGTTGGCCCCGAAAGCGGGACCGTACATTCCCAAAAGAACGAAACGAACGGGGCTTGTCCTCCGGTAATTTATACACTTTGTTCTCCCCCAAGTCTTTGATGAGCTGATCCAGCTCCTCCCCAAACAGCAACTTTCCCTTGAAGGGAAAAGATGCGAGGCGCGATTTTGATGAGGCATCCGCCGACCAACGCCTAAGCCAGAGCAAACGCCGAGCAGCGACCGCCGATGACAGTGTGGGCCGAGGTTCTCAACAAATCATACAAAGCATCCGCCGTGTAAGCAACCGCTGCCTCCACACAGTCAGCCTGCTCAGCCTCGGCTGGTGGTAGCTCCTGTGTGGTAAGCAATTGTTGAACCCAGCGGAGAGTAGCACGCTGAACCATACTGCTACATGCCGCTGCTCGGACCCCCAACGCCACTATCTCAAAAATGCGCTTTAGCAGCACCTCTAACTTCCGATCTTGGAGATCTTTCAAAGCTACCCCTCCCGTGACAGGTATGGTAGTGTGCTTAACTACAGCCGTCACTGCAGAATCCACGGAAGGGACCTTAAAAATATCCAAAGAATCTGCAGGCAGGGGATATAATTTATTCCTTGCCCTGCTGACTCTCAGTGATGCCTCCGGCACCTCCCACTCTTTGGATACTAGCTGCAAGACCTTGGCATGTAAGGGAAAAGTCTGTGGTGGGGGCCCTTAAACCTGCCATAGCTATGTCCCCTGTGGAAGTGTCAGTGTCCTGCTGTGGCGCTGGGATCTCTAACTCCTTCAAAACATGAAGGATCAAAAAGTTAAGCTCGTCTTTGCTAAACAGGCGCAGAATCTGGGGGTCATCGCCTTCGAGCGCACCCTGAGCATCAGAGACCTCTGTCCCCGTGCCATCCGGAGACCCTGTGCCATCCGGAGACCCCTGGGTGAGATCCGGAGCTCCCGGACCCCCCTTTCCTCCTAGTGAATAAAGTCTGGTTGCATCCGAACCCCCTGCTTTGTCCTGAGACCCAGACCTGCCCCGCTCCGGAGAGACTCTGGGAACCTTAGGGGGAGGGGGTTCATCCAGCTCCCAACCTGCCTCTGCGTCCAAAAATGCCTGATGCATCAATAGGACAAATTTTGAAGAAAAAGGCACTTTCCTTTTGGAGCCCCCCGCGGGCTGGTCCCGGGGGGGGGGGGGGGGGGAGGGGCCCGAGGAGCGTCCAATTCCGATCCACTGCACAGGCTCAAAGCAGGAGGAGAGAAATGAGAAGAATCCTCCTCCTCCGATGCCGAATCAGCAGGCTGCCGCGTGGTCAAAATGGCCGCCGGCTCCCTAACAGTGGGGGGCGGGGCTGAGGACCGCGCGGCTGCCAGGCTCCCTGATCGCTCCAAAGAGGGACGAAAAGCTGTGCTGCGGGCAACGCTCGGCCCCCGGGAGGGTCCCTCGCCCCCGGGAATGCAATGGGAGCAGAGACCCTCCCTGGAGAGTCGCGCCCCCGCCTTGCTACAGGCCGTGCAGGCCGAAGCTCGGGGCATCCTGAGGCTGCAAACGTGAGTATCTGGCTGGGAGCAGCAAATTCGCGCCAAAAAAGTAGCAGTGGGAAAAATTTGCCGGGTGAAGAAACCACACCCCCTCCGGAGTCCCTGGTCAGCGAGGCAGGCTAGGGCTACAACGGACCGCAGCCTGTTTCCAACAGGACTTACGGGTCCTCACACTGAATTTAAAATAGTTTTTTTTGTTTCGTTTTTTTTTTAAAACAGAAGCCCTCTTCAGGAGAGAAACCTGGAATAAAGCAGGAATAGACGGGGGAGGGTGACCGGACCACTGGTAGACTTTCCCCCCGACCAAAGGGACACCAACCGGGAAAATAAAGAAGAGCAAAGCTCTCTCAGCCTGCCTGTATGCTACAGGGAATAACACGCTGCGCTGAAAACAGGGAAAGAATAAACAAACTAAAACAGTCCCACTTTTTTTTTTTTTTTTTTAAACTAAACAGAGAAATAACTAATCGATCTAGACAGTATAAATCAATAAATTAATAAATGACACCTGAAAAGAGTTTTTGTGTCAGGATAGACAGGACTGCAGGTTATGTCTCTCAATCTGCTGGTCAGAGGAAATACTGAAGGATGGCAGGTGGCACACCAGTATATCTAGGGGGTGCGTTCAGTTTTTCTCTCTGACTCCATCTGCTGGAGGGGAGGCATAACCCAGCAGTCTGGACTGATCCTGGTACGTACAGGGAAAAGAATTTTCTCCAATTTGTCTTAAATGTGCTACTTGCTAACTTCATGGAATGACCCCCTAGTCCTATTATTCAAAAAAGTGTAAATAACCGAGTCACATCTACTCGTTCAAGACCTCTCATGATCTTAAAGACCTCTATCATATCCCCCTCAGCCGTCTCTTATCCAAACTGACCATGACTTTTTACTTTTCCTAGAAGCCTCTCATGAGGAACTTTGTCAAACGCCTTCTGAAAATCCAAGTACACTATATCTACATGTTTAACTCCTTCAAAGAAGTGAAGCAGATTTGTGAGGCAAGACTTGCCTTGGGTAAAGCCATGCTGACTTTGTTCCATTAAACCATGTCTTTCTATATGTTCTGTGATTTTCATGTTTAGAATACTTTCCACTATTTTTCCTGGCACTGAAGTCAGGTTAACCGGTCTGCAGTTTCCCAGATCACCCCTGGAGCCCTTTTTAAATATTGGGGTTACATTGGCCACCCTCCATACTTCAGGTACAATGGATGATTTTAATGATAGGTTACACATTTTTACTAATAGGTCTGAAATTTCATTTTTTAGTTCCTTCAGAACTCTGGGGTGTATACCATCCGGTCCAGGTGATTTACTACTCTTCAGTTTGTCAATCAGGCCTACCACATCTTCTAGGTTCACCGTGATTTGATTCAGTCCATCTGAATCATTACCCATGAAAACCTTATCCATTACTGGTACCTCCCCAACATCCTCTTCAGGAAACACCGAAGCAAAGAAATCATTTAATCTTTCCGCAATGGCCTTATCTTCTCTTAAGTGCCCCTTCAATCCCTCGATCATCTAACTGTCCAACTGACTCCCTCACAGGCTTTCTGCTTCGGATATATTTTTAAAAGTTTTTACTGTGAGTTTTTGCCTCTACGGCCAACTTCTTTTCAAATTCTCTGTCTGTCTTATCAATGTCTTACATTTAACTTGCCAACGCTTATGCATTATCCTACTTTCAATTGTTGAATGAAGATCTTTTGGCTAAAATAGCTTCTTTCACCTCCCCTTTTAACCATGCCGGTAATCATTTTGCCTTCTTTCCACCTTTCTTAATGTGTGAAATACATCTGAACTGTGCTTCTAGGATGGTGAGGTTTGGGTTTTTTTTGGTGTTTTTTTGTTTTTTTTTTTTAACAATGACCACGCCTCTTGCACACTTTTTACTTTTGTAGCTGCTCCTTTCCGTTTTTTTTTTTTTTTAACAATTTCTCATTTTATCAAAATTTCCCTTTTGAAAGTTTAGCACAAGAGCCGTGGATTTGCTTACTGTCCCCCTTCCAGTCAATTCAAATTTGATCATATTATGATCACTATTGCCAAGCGGCCCCACCACTGTTACCTCTCTCACAAAATCCTGTGCTCCACTGAGAATTAGATCTAAAATTGCTCCTCTCTCGGTTCCTGAACCAATTGCTCCATTAAAATGCCATTTATTTCATCCAGGAACTTTGTATCGCTAGCATGTACTGATGATACATTTACCCATTCAATATTGGAGTAATTGGAGTCTCCCATTATTAACTAATACTTTTTGTAAATGGCAAACAGTTTAAATATTATTAAAAATGTGAACATTTGATTTAAAAAATTTACTTTTTGCCTAGTGAGAGATATGGGTGCATAGGGAAAGGGATAGTCAGAAGAGTAAATAGATATTGCCCCTCTTTTTGTACATTGCTTAACCTGAATCTAAGTGAAATACAAAAAAAAAAAAAATCATAAAAAATTCAAAATGCACAGAAGAAAATACATAAATCACTACATCAAAATTTACATCCTGCTCTGGTCATCATTGAACTTCCTGACAAAATTAATAGTAAGCCTGCTTAAACAAAAATGTCTTTAACAGACTTAAGTTCTCAAGCTTTCTGACAAGCACAATACCGCAGTAAAGTGTTCCAGAAGATCAGGGCTCCAAATGAAGAGGCACAGTCCCTTGTGGTACTGATTGAATATCCAGAAGAGTTCTCTGTGAGGACCTTAACTGGAGAGGGGGCAGTACACATGTGACTCCATTTGGAGAACTGGCTACAGTTCTGGAAACTGCACATTCAAAATGATATAAAACAGGATGGACTCAGTCTAGAGGGTGGCTACTAAAACGGATTTTCATCGTAAAACATATAGGGACAGACTTAAAGATCTAAACTTGTATCCCCTAGAGAGGAAAGGCAAGCGAAGGGAGATATGACAGACATTTAAATACCTCAGGCATATCAATGCACAGGAAAGGAGACTGGAACGAGGGATCATGGGATGAGAATAAAAGGGGGATGGAGGTGATATCTAAGGAAATATTTCTTTACAGAAAGGGTGGTAGATACATAGAGCAGCCTCCCAGTGGAGATGGTAAAGACAAGGGCAGTATCTGAATTTAAGAGAGCATGGGACAAGCACAGTGGGATCTCTGCAGGAGTGTTAGGGATTGTGGAGCTGAGCAATTGTGTGGATGAGCAGACTAGATAGAAATATGACAGCAGACGAGTCCATACAGTTTGTGTTTCTATGCACTATATCAGCAATTTTTTCAAAATTGTATCGCTGGCCACAGAATCTAAAAAGATCTGCCACATCAAACCAAGCTTGCTATCCAGTCTCTAGCTAGCATGCCTAAGCAGAGATGCTATAACATACTTTCTAAAGTCAGAAACACTACTAGTTTGTCGTGAAAAGAAAGTCTGAAAGCATAAATATCATTAAAAATACGACAACTGAGTCTTGCTGCAGTTTCCTTAAGGACAATAATAAGTCAAGATGTCCTCACCGGGGGGGGGGGGGGGGGGGAAGACACTCGAGCAACTACAAAACTAGTACCAGTTATTGTGAGAACATGGGTAAGTCTGTCACCATACCTATTGTATTTCCCACCCCACGGTTGGGAAATACAATAGGCCAGACTGCTTTCACAAGGTAAACAGCTTAAAAAAAACAAACATAACTAAACCCTATAATAAACTATGAAGGAAGGGGTTTGTACGTGAAAACCATAACGCTTCATAGCACTTGTAGCCCAAGCAACACCTCTAGCTCTGTCCTTCCTTATATTCTCGCCACTTCTGTTCACTGGCATCCCTTTCTTATCCCATCCATAGGCCTATTCCTCTTTCATTCTCCACACAACATCACCAAACCCTTCGTTGCCGTGAAAGATAACGGGAGGCGGATTGAGGGGGGGGGGGGGGTTTGTTTTGGTTGGGGTTTTTTGTTTTTAAAATACCCGACCCTGAAGCTCTCCTCTCTGTTTCCGCTGCTGCGTTTCTTGGGGAGAAAAAGAAGCGAGAAGCGCGAGCTCACAGAGGGCTGAGTCATTGGTGCAGCATTACCGCGGCACCAGCCCGGTTCTTTGTAAAATGGCGCCGAAATCCCAGGGCAGGACCCGCATCACTGATCGGCAGGAACGGGCAATCGACCCAGACCGCATCGATGTAAGAGCACAGAACCGCCGATTCCCCCTGCCCGGCCCCTTTCACACCTTTGTTAGCCAATCACTAATGAGCTGCACACTGTGCATAATTTTATATCGTAACTCTATATATATCGTAACTCTATACATGCAGGTGCTTCGGAAGTCCCTTCTGCAGATATTTCCTAAAATTACGGATTACTTGGAACCCATTAAATTAAGCCAGTTTTTGAATGGTAATCGGAGGGGGCTTGTTGGGACACAGATGGTTAAGACTACCAACACTGATACTTCGAAAGAAAGTACAAATGCCATACAAATTCCCAATTTATCAGAGGGACTTTACAAATCCAGCTCTAAGCTAAGTAGCGCCCTGTGTGAAAAATTAAAATTAGCACCCCACCCCCCCCTAGGCAGCAGCTCCGGTACAGCACTCCTTTCTTTGGCAACGGTAGTGTTTGGAGCACAGAACACGTTGTTTTTCCTCTCCACACTTCCTTCGCTCTCTTCTAGCACCAGTACTCCCTTCTCCAGGCTCTCTTTCTCCCTACCTACAGTACACAGCATTTCCTCCTCATCTAATCAGATTCGGATGGATTTTATTAGCATAACAGTTTCACAGGTGCCAAAGCAAGATACCGAATAAATAAAAAACAACAATAGAAGGGGGAGGGAGTTTCCTACCTAATAGCATCCTCCTCTTTTTCTCATCTCTCCTCCTCCTTGAAGGCTTATCTTTCACTTACCGCAGACAGAAATCTCCTTTTTTTCTATTCAGTGTTTCCCAGTCCCCTGCTTGCAGAATTACGGGAGGGAGAGGACAACAGTGCCCCCTTAAGCACGGCGCCCCGTGCTGTCGCAAAGGTCACACACCCCAAAAACCACCCCTGCTGATTTAAAGCTATTCTACCTGTAACAAAAAAAAGAATTAACTCCCACAAACAACAAAAAAAAACTATATGTTAACAGAACAACTTTTCAATAAGCATTAACTGTAAGCTAGTACATGCCTAAACTCTTATGCCCCCCTATTAGTTTTACTTATCAAACCAGAAACCTACCGAGGAAGGAGCAATAATACCAAGAAGTCCATGAGCATGTGCCAATTTAGTGGAAGTCATAATCAGTTCAATTTGTAAGAGCAATGCCCTAGAACACAAATCAGCTGCTGGTCGACAGCCTTCTTTTTGTGTGCAATTCTTCAGAGTTGTTCAGCTGAGAGAAAAAGTTTGGGGGCTTTATAGCAAAACAGCAGCAAGAATACACAAGAAGAACTTGTCCACTCTTTGAAAAATAAAACACTAAATTAGTTTGCATACAAATATTCATAATAGTTACCCCTCTAAAACACTGCCCCCTTATCTTTGTTCATCTTCAGATTTCCATTTGAAGATACATCCTCAGACAGGGAAGTTCACGGTCTTTTTTAACTTATAGAATTAAATTAATGTGTTCTTTCTATATAAACAATCTAATTATGCAGGACCAGGTAATGAAAGACAAATATTAAAAAAAAAAAGAAGACCAGATTGCTAAAACTAATTTGCTTTAATCAAATCCAGTCAATCAATTTCTGTTACTTGCCTCGCCAAACCACAAAATGAGGGTACACCTGTAAAATCATGTAAATTAAACATTAATCAAAAACTGATGGCTTCAATCACTTCCCTCCTAACCTACTGAGCCTCAGGATTTATAAATTGGGTTTCTCTTACTATGGAAGCTTTTGAGAAAGTTCCTTAAGAAAGGTAAGAGTTTGTTTTTATACTATTGGGGTTTTTATGCTGGGAAATATTGGTTGTGCTTATTAGAAGAAAACCTATCTAGGAATGTTGTGAGGTTATATGTTTTTTTTGTTCTTTTTAAACACTTCTTTAAAACAGAGAAATGATGGCAGAAAAGGACTAAATAGTCTAGCCAGTATGCCCAGTAAGCTTATGGTAGCATCTGCTACCCATTGTCATCTGTAGAGCTTCTTAATTCTTAGTATCCTCCATTTTTTTTTCTTTGCTCTCATTTGTTTTTGTCACTTACAGATATAGTAAGCTTATCAATGTTTTAAAAATATCTGATTATAGGCTAAAACTATTTTTTTTTGTGGCTTGTTGAATTGTTATAGGATTTGAACAATCTTTGGCAACAGCCACAAGTTTTATTTTAGACTTGTTTAACTTACTGTCATAAACCTGGTCCTAGTGCAACTTAAAGCATATTTTATGCCAGTAGTGATATACTCCCGGCAAGAGGAAGTGTGAAAAATAGGATTTGCATTCACAAAAAAGAGGGGCATAGCTTGCTTGTTATGGCGGTTACTACCCCAAACCAAACAATGCTGGATATTTCATTTTCACTGCATATCCAGCATAGATCATGCCTTCAATGGCAGGGGGGAATGAAGAATAGATGACTTATATTCAGACAACAACCAACAAGGACTGAATTACATTATCTGGATAAGCAGGGGTGTAGCTTGCTTGTTACTACCCCAAATCAATTAAGCACGATATTTCACTTAGAATACATATCCAGCGCAGCTCACTGCTTCAAAGGCAGGGGGGCATGAAGTAAAGTGGAATTATACTCTGACAACCAACAAGGACTGAATTGCACAGGCTGGGTAAACAAGTGTGGGAGTAGCTTGCTTACTGAGGCAATTACTACCCCTAACCGCTTAAGCTAGATACTTCACTTAGATGCAGCTCCAGCACTATTCTCTACAGCAATTGTGGGGGTGGAAGTGAAATAGAACCAAAAAGTTACTAAGGGCCAAGAGTAACAGATAAGTATGAGAAAAAAAAGTGTGAAAACTTGCTGGGCAGACTGGATGGGCTGTTTGGTGTTCTGCTGTCATTTCTATGTTTCTCTTTAAAATAAGTATATGCCATTTTCTGTTCTATGTTACTAGTGTCTGGAAACCACAAGGCATATGAATCTACTTTTGCTATAAAAAAACACAAGCTAAATGTCTTGGATTTTGTATCTGCAACAATGAGAGTATTCTCTAGTTTATCTGCTCATACTTCAGCTATTTTTTTTCCCAGAGCTGTCTGCCTAAATGGAGATCTTTCCCTAGTCCTGATGAACAATGGCAAACTTGACACCTGCAGATTTGCAAGAATCTGTGTGGAGGCAAGGCTCCTTTTACAGACACATTTTGTAACAGATTTAGTACATCCACAGAAAGAGATGACTCTAGAGAGAATGGGTAATATACAACTACATAGGCTTCCTAAGTAGGAACTCTTGTTTTCAGTTTTGATTTTATTTTGCCTGGGCATTTCAATCTGATAAGAGAATCAGACTTCCATTTTTTTTCTCCTATTATAAACACATTTTTATATTTTATTTTTTTTTATTAGCTTGAAATTCCCAGGATAGAGTCAAAACTAAACAAAGGTCTCTATTTATAAGCCAGACAAGGTTATAAAGAGAAACTGGAGAGATGGTGCCTTAGTCTAGTCAATCTCTAATCATGACTTTCTCCCTTAGACACAGGGGTCGGGAACCCATGGCTCGCGAGCCAGATATGGCTCTTTTGAGGGCTGCATCTGGCTTGCAGACAAGTGTCGCCACAGTTTCCGGTCCCCCGCTGACCCAGCTGCTCCCCAGTCCTCCACCGCCCGGGCTTAAAATGCTGTCAGCCCGGGCGGAACGCGGCAGGACAGCTGGAGTCAGCGGCACCGGCATGCTCTCTTCTTCCCGCCCCCCCCGTGGCCCGGAAGAGGAAGTGGAGCGTATCGGGTGCGTGCGCGGCAAGAAGAGGCCACGCTAGTGCGCTCGGCATCGGCCCGAAAAAAAGAAGACTGCAGCGCGGCTCGGAGGAAAATGAGGTTCAACCGCGGCCGATGGGACTCCGCCTCCGCGAGGGCTGAAAATGAAGAGGTTAGCGTTGGGAGGAGGCTGCTGCTGCGAGTTCCCGGGGTGGGGATGGGGGTGAGAGTGAATGAGCGAGCAAACACACATGCTTGCTCGCTCATTCACTCTCTCTCTCCCCCCCCCCCACCCCGGGAACTCGCGGCAGCAGCAGCCTCCTCCCAACGCTAACCTCTTCATTTTCAGCCCTGGCGGAGGCGGTGTCCCATCGGCCGCGGTTGAACCTCTTCATTTTCCTCCGAGCCGCGCTGCAGTCTTCTTTTCTTCGGGCTGATGCCGAGCGCACTAGCGTGGCCTCTTCTTGCCGCGCACCCACCCGATACTCTCCACTTCCTCTTCCGGGCCACGGGGGGGGGGGGCCTGTGTGTGTGTGAGAGATTGCATGTATGTGAACGATTGAGAGCCTGTATATGTGAAAGAGTATGTCTGTGATTGAGTTTACCATTGGGAACCTGTATGTGTAAGTTTGTGATTGAAAACCTGTTTGTGTGAAAGAGTATGTGTGTATGATTGAGATCCTTTGTGTGTGAGAGAAATCACGTGTATGTATGATTAAGAGCCTGTGTGTATAAGTAAGAGAGAGATCATGTGTGTCTGTGTGTGACTGAGAGCTGATTTAGGTGAAGGGAGCATGTGAGTATGTGATTGAGAGCCTGTGTGTAAATGAGAGAAAGAGAGGACATGTTTGTAAGCATGTGAATGAGAGTCTGTGTGTGAGAGAAAAAGACAGCATGTATTTATGTGATTGAAAGCCTGTGTGTGTGTAAGCGTGAAAAGATAGACAGCATGTGTGTAAATGTGTAATTAAGAGCCTATATAAGTGAGAGAGAAAAAGCATGTGTACATGTGAGTGACTGAGAGCATGTGTGTATAGGTGTGAAATTGAGAGCCAGTGTGAGAGAGAGCGCTGGTATGTGACTGAGAGAGGAGAAAGTTCCAAGCAAACCACCCCACCTCCTGCTAATTAGAACAATCTCAGGACACCTGGATATCAAATGTTCCCAGGTATGCAGAGCAAAAACATTTTTGTATCCTTATTATTTTTCATTACTGGGTCTTTGTGTCTGCTATTTTGAAATATTTTGTTGGTATCTGGAAATGTTTTATGAGTTTTTAATTATTGGATATTCCACTCATCAGCTGTTTCGAAATATGTTCTTTTTGTTAGTACAGTTTTACTGCTGATGATTTTATATTTCTTGATTTGTTTTATAAGGATGTGTGATGTTTCTTTTTTCCTTTGTTACACTGCATACAGAGACTCTGGCTTGTTGCAGTTTCCAATTCAGTTTTTTCTGCATGCTTCTAGTTATGCGTTTTGGTCTCTTTATTCTATGTTAGGTGAGGGACAGCACGTGATTCAGGTGAGGTTTTCTGCTGGCGTGTAGTTTCTGTGTAGG
Organism: Rhinatrema bivittatum; assembly: GCF_901001135.1. Taxonomy (NCBI): domain Eukaryota; kingdom Metazoa; phylum Chordata; class Amphibia; order Gymnophiona; family Rhinatrematidae; genus Rhinatrema; species Rhinatrema bivittatum. Next base: position 273,575,368 of record NC_042621.1, read on the forward strand.
GCTCTATAGCAGCCTGACTTGGTCCGTTTTCCTAATAGGAGATGTATTGGTGTCTTAAGGCCTGGTGTAATATTTTCAGAGACTTATTGTACTTTAAAAGTGTGATCTTACATAAAATGCACACATTTACTTGTATTTAGTTTTAAACATATTGTATGGCTCTCATGGAATTACATTTTAAAATATGTGGCGTTTATGGCTCTCTCAGCCAAAAAGGTTCCTGACCCCTGCTCTATATATTGTGATAATTGGCTAAATTCAGTACTTTATTATGCTTTAGCTACCCAAGATGTTTCCTTAATTTGAAAATGAGCAGTTTATTTAAATGGCATAAAAACAAGGTATATTAGCACTAGGACAGGGGTTTGGGATAACACTAGCTATACCATGCTAGGTCAAGCAGTAGTCCAATGAGCTCAGCATTCTATTTCAGATAGTGGCTACTCCTGGTCACCTGAAAGCATGGGGCAAATCTTAATATGAAAGACTTGTATTGCTCTTATCAAGAATGTAAAGGTGGAGAAACCAATATCTGGCTAACACTTTATAGACTTATCCTCTAGAATTTTTTTTTAAACTTATTTACTACTAGCCTTAACCACACTTTTTGGTAACAGGTTCCACATCTTAATTAGTATATTTTTCATTAAACATCTCAATGTTTTAAGTCTGCTACCTACCTTCAGGAAGTGCACCTTAGTGCCATCTGCTAGTGTTAAATAATCTGGTTGATACCACACAACTTTATAAACCTCTCTCATATTCGCTCTTACCTATTACTCTGCAATGCTGAAGAACAGACCCCCACCTCCATCTGCAGATTGTTACCACAGGAAATCAAATTCCTAGGTTGGAGCAGGAATTAAAATTCCCACAGTAGAGAGGGCTGAGCAGCTGGAGAAGAGCTTACCTCCCACCAACAGCCTGCTGCAGTTCTCAGCTCTACCTGAGCTAATCTTAGTTTGCCTTCTTCACTGGCTAGCCACTGATTAGTTCTTTTGCTTTCAAACGATAGTGAGAGGACCAACCCTTGTTCTGAACAAGAATTGGGGACAGGACTAATCAGTGGCAAGCCAGTGAAGTGAGTAAATTAATATTAGCACAGCGCTGAAAGCTGCTGTAGGTGGGAGGTTAGTATTTTTCTCCAGCTAAATGTAGGGCTGTAGGAGGGAATGGAGGTGCCCTGGCTCCTATTTCTCAATACTGAGAGGGAGGAGGGTTTATGCTCAGCCGGCTCTTGGGGCCCAAAGTTTAACTTTGGGGAGGGGAGTACTCTCTGCTGCTGATCTTAACTTGGGGGGTGGGGGGGTCATAGCTCAGCCCCTGCTCTAGCACATGGACTGCTAGATTTTTCTGCATAACTTTCAGTTTTGAGTCTGCACATGCCCTCCCCCAAGTGAAAAAATAAATTCACTCATGGGTTTTTTTGCATGCCATTAGCATATGCATCCAGTAGGGCTCTAGGTTTTTAATCATGCACACAAAATTAAAACCCATGCTAAAACTTTAAATTCCAATTTTAGTGTAAGTGTATTACATCTGCCTCAAAAGGGGAAGAGGTCCGACATGAGCCCATCCCAGTGGGCAGGTTTCTCTATATACAAGTGCAGGAGAAAGGTGATTCTGGCCATGTGGACAGCTGGCTTTTACCTGGACTGCCAGAGCTCCTTCATTGCTACTGTTCCCAATACTCTGAATGAGCCACATCAGCACTCAGTAAATGCTTTCCCCATTTCACCTAGCCTGGAAGGACTGAGAAAGATGGCGGTGCTCTTGGGCTATCCTGTACCTTGCATACTGCCCATTCCCCAAACTCCAGGGCTCATGCTGTACCCAAGAGCAAGCATGATTATACCTGTTCTCAGACAGGAACTCCTACAGGCTTATGAGCCACTGTTGCTGTGAGATGCTGCTGGTCTGAATCTGAGCAGCAGGCAGTGGGGACTTCTCTGAAAGCACACCAGTGTGCCATGATGCAAACACTCAAGGTATGGCTGTACCATGCCTTGATAGAGGCATTATATTCAGATTTTTCTATTCCTTTCTGAATATTCTATTTGACTTTTTTGGCTGCTGCCATACACTAATCTGAAGACTCTGTCCCCAGGGTCTTTCATGGGTGATGGTCCACTGCTAATGTGGATCAGGGTGCTACATATACATATGAATATTTTTCACTATGTACATCACTTTGCACTTGTCCATTAAATTTTACCATTTTAGATGCCTATCATCCTGCAACTCATTTGGCTCAAGGTCTTTAATTTGAATAACTTTATCTGCACCTCACTATTTGCTCCTTTTTTTTAGATAAATTTACAGTGGTCCCAGTACAGATCCCTGGGCCACTATTACATGCCATTGGAGGAAAACAGGAAACAAACGATAGACTATTTGATTAACTAGCTACAATCCACAATAGGACAAGGCCTCCTATCCCAAGCCTCTTGTAACTTCTTGGTGTTCCTTTCATGTGGGACTGAATCAAATGCCTGCTAAAACTCCAGGTACACCACACTGACCAGCTCACCCTTATCAAAGTCTTTTTACATCTTCAGATAGTTAAGGCATAACTTCCCTTTGCCAAAAAAGGTTTACTTTTCCCTCTAAGCCATGCTTATACATATGCCTAACTTTATTTTCTTAATCATAGCTGCTTACAGGGATGATTGTAAGGAATCATCAGGGATGATTGTAAGGAAAGGCATAAATAAGCAGGCATGCACTGGAAAGGCTATAAGATCAAATAGCTCAAAAGAATTAGCCAATCCTTTGCTGCTGGGCAGAGCATCCATAGGACATGGAAGGGAACCCAGGCTTCAGAGGTGCCAGTACTGGGCTATAGGGAAAAACTCACATGCTGGATCTGAAAGGAAGCCTGGACTGCACTGGAAGATTGGGCTTCCAAATGGCAGATAATGAAGCTTAACATGGACAAGTGCAAAGTGATGCATATAGGGAAAAATAACCCTTGCTGTAGTTACACAATGTTAGATTCTGCTTAGGAGCTACCACCCAGGAAAGATATCTAGGTGTCATAGTGGATAATACATTGAAATCATCAGCTCAGTGTGCTACAGCGATCAAAAAAGCAAACAGGAATTATTAGGAAGGGAATGGTTAGTTAATTTATTTATAGAGTTTTATATATCGTCATTCGGCTTTGCCATCACAACGGTTTACAAGTTTCGATGGGTAAGATGTTAAGAGATTAGGATGGGGATTAACATCATATTCATATTGATTAACACGTTTTTTATGGATAGTGTTAGGTTAGTAGATGCATTGACTTACATAGAGCGTTCATTTAAAGCATTATTAAGATTGAGGGGGATAAAATAAACAATGGATGTCATCAAGGTGAGACCACACCTTGAGTACTGTGTACAATTCTGGTCGCCACTTCTCAAAAAGATATAGTTGCACTGGAGAGAGCAGAGAAGGGTGACCAAAATAAAGGGCATGGAACAGCTGCCCTATGAGGAAAGGCTAAATAAGTTAGGGCTGTTCAGTTTGGAGAAGAGACAACTGAGGGGGGATATGATAGTCTACAAAATCATACACATACACTCATACACAAAGCCATTCACAACCAAAACATGCACTGGTTCCCTGAAAATCTCCATCTCCACATCCCAACTAGACCAACCAGAAAGCAGCATCAAGCCAAACTCCTGACACCCTCCCCCCAAAATCATCAAACACACCACAATCAGAGAAAGATCATTCATCATAGCAGGCACCTCCCACTGGAACAAAATGCCACCCCACTTACGCCAGGAACCTTGCCATAAAAGATTCAAACAGAATCTTAAAACCTGGCTCTTCAAACTAGCATACCCTGACTAACCGAGTATCCCAAAGATACGCTCTTTTAGACTGACACGCCTCTATCCCCCTTAATAATTCCCCGACCCCCCCCCCACCCATCTCATCCCTGCCTCCTCATACATCCCTGTTCCCACTCCTACCACCCTCCCCTCCTTCCTCTACCTCTCACTCACCTTTTACACCCTGCCACCCTGTTAATAGTTAAAATTTCCCTTTTCCTATGCTCTCCTTTAGAGTTATTTATTTAACCATCTCTCCTCTCGAGTTATATTTTAACCATTCTTCTCAAGTTGATTTAGTTATTTGTCTCGTTACTATACTTTAAATTATTGTAAAGCTTGTTGCTATGTTACGTTACATTGTGAACCGAGGTGATGTTTCTAACGTGCCCCGGTATATAAAAAATCTTTAAATAAATAAATGAAAGGACTAACAAGTTAATGTAAATCTTATTTACACTCAAATAATAGGACCAGGGGATACAGCATGAAGTTGGCAAGTAGCTCATTTAAAACAAATCGAAGAAAATTCATTGTTACTCAGTGCATAGTTAAGCTCTGGAATTCATTTCCAGAAGATGTTACAGCAGTTAGTGTAACTGGGTTTAAAAATGTCTGGATATTTTCCTGAGGATAAATCCATAAACTATGACACTAAATCAGTAGTAGCTTGTGATCTATCTAATGTTTGGGCACTTGTGTCTTGGACTGGCCACTGTTGGAAGCAGGATACTGGGCTTGATAGACCCTTGATCTGACCTAGTATGGTACATCTTATGTTGTATGTTCTTATGGAGTCCACCTGGGAGCAACAAGGAAAGAGGCCTTCTGCTATGTAGTCTTCTATGCAGTAAGAGGAGCCTACAACAGTGAAGTGCACATGAAGAAGAGTATCTTCAACATCACAAAGGCAGCTTTAGGTACTGGCTGGGAAAAGTGGCTCTCTATAAAAGAAGACTAGATGGCATAAAATATTGGGAAGGAGAAATAATGCAGGATGTAACTGAGAAGGATCAGTTGGAGTCAGCTGTACTGGGGCTCAAGCTGCACAATAGCAGCAAGGCTATGATGCAGGGAATAACCTAAGACAGTAGGGCAAAACTCCATGGCACATCAGAGCAGGGCAGATGGAGTGACTTTGCAAGAGATAGGAAAATACGGTTGGAAGAAGTATGTAGAATCTCTTGAAATCTGTGGTGCTTAGTTGACTACTTGAAGCTAAGCTGTGAGGCATAGCTTACATATGCAGATACTAGGAACTGGATGGCCAGACACCGTCCTAGATGCAGCATGCTCAATTAGCTATACTGGACTTAGTGCTCACTAATGGAGATAATGTCTCTGTCCAGGTTGGCGCCCACCTCAGCACCAGTGATCAAACGATATGGTTTAATATCACAAAAAATATACAGAAAAGAAGCACAAAGACCTGAGTTTTGCAGTTCAAAAACACGGACTTTGAGGAAATGGGGAATTACCTGGAGGAAGAACTAAAAGGCTGGGAGAATGAGATGTGGATCAATCTAAAAGGAGCAATTACCAAGGCAACTAATCTGTTAGAAAAGTAAAGAAAAGCAAAAGAAAAATGAAACCTATCTGGTTCTCAAAGGAGGTAGCTGACAAAATAAAGGCTAAAAGAACAGCGTTCAAGAAATATAAGATCCCAAAGGGAGGAGCACAAAGAAGAATATCTGGTAGAACTGAGGGAGATGAAGAAATTAATCAAGATGGCAAAAAGTCAAGTGGAAGAGAGGATTGCCAAGGAGGTAAAGAGAGGTGACAAAACATTTTTCAGATACCTCAGTGAAAGAAAAGTTCATAGTGGTATAGTGAAATTGAAAGGTGGAAAGGATCAGTGTGGTGAGAGATGAAGAAATGGCAGAAATATTAAATGAATACTTCAGTTCTGTGTTCACTAAAGAGGACCCTGGAGAAGGACCGTTGCTAGTTAACAATCTGGAGGGGAGTAGAGTAGATGTAACTCCATTTACAGTAGAAAATGTATGGGAAGAGCTGGAGAAACTGAAAGTGGACAAAGCCATGGGGCCTGATGAGGTTCATCCCAGGATACTGAGGGAGCTCAGAGATGTGCTGGCAGGTCCGCTCTGTGACCTATTCAATAGATCCCTGGAAATGGGAGTGGTGCCGAGTGATTGGAGAAGAGCGGTGGTGGTCCCGCTTCACAAGAGTGGGAACAGAGAAAGAGGTTGGTAACTACAGACCGGTTAGCCTCACTTCGGTGGTGGGAAAAGTAATGGAGTCACTGTTGAAAGAGAATAGTGAACTATCTACAGTCGGGAGAATTGCTGGACCAGAGGCAGCATGGATTCACCAGGGGAAGATCTGTCCGACAAATGTGAGTGACTTTTTTTTTTTTGTCTGGGTAACCAAGGAATTGGATCAAGGAAGGGCACTCTGTCATCTACTTGGATTTCAGCAAAGCTTTAATACCACACAGGAGACTGGTGAATAAAATGAAAAGCTTAGGAGTGAGTGTCGAGGTGGTGGCCTGGATTGCAAACTGGTTGAAGGCCAGAAAACAATGTGTGATGGTAAATGGAACTCTCTCCGAAGAGAGAGCGGTGTTAAGCGGGGTACCGCAAGGATCTGTATTGGGACCGGTCCTGTTCAATATCTTTGAGCGACATTGCGGACTGGATAGAAGGAAAGGTTTGTCTTTTTGCAGACGACACTAATATCTGCAACAGAGTGGAGAGAATGAGACGGGATTTAAGGAAGCTGGAAGAGTGGTTGAAGATATGGCAGCTGAGATTCAATGCCAAGAAGTGCAGAGTCATGCATATGGGGAGTAGAAATCCGAATGAACTGTATTGATGGGGGGAGAAAGGCTGATGTGCACAGAGCAGGAGAGAGACCTTGGGGTGATAGTGTCTAACGATCTGAAGTTGGCAAAACAATGTGACAAAGCGATAGCTAAAGCCATAAGAATGCTGGGCTGCATAGAGAGGAATATAGAGTAAGAAAAGGGAAGTGATTATCCCCTTGTACAGGTCCTTGGTGAGGCCTCACCTGGAGTACTGTGTTCAGTTCTGGAGACCGTGTCTCCGAAAAGACAGAGACAAGATGGAGGCGGTCCAGAGAAGGGCAACCAAAAAGGTAGAAGGTCTTCATCGAATGACTTATGAGGAGAGATTGAAGAATCTGAATATGTACACCCTTGAGGAAAGGAGGAGCAGAGGTGATATGATACAGACTTTCAGATACTTGAAAGATTTTAATGATCCATCAGAAAAAAATCAGCAGAACCAGGTGTCACTATTTGAAGCTCCAGGGAGGAAGACTCAGAACCAATGTCAGGAAGTATTTCTTCAGAGTGGGTGGTGGATGCTTGGAATGCCCTTCCGAAGGAAGTGGTGAAGACCAGAACTGTGAAGGACTTCAAAGGGGTGTGGTATAAAGTCTAGAGGACATGAATGAATGTGGAAAAAAGGATTTGCATTCACAAAAAAGCAGGGAGTAGCTTGCTTGTTACGGCAGTTACTACCCCAAACCAAATAAGCCTGATACTTCACTTTCAATGCATGTCTAGCATAACTCTCTGCAGGGGGAATGAAGAAAAGAGGATCTATATACAGACAACCAAAAAGGACTGAATTACATAGTCTGGGAAAACAAATAAGCATGGGTGTAGCTTGCTTATTGCGGCAGTTACTACCCCTAACTAATTAAGCTAAATATTTCACAGATGCAGTTCCAACACTGCTCTCTGCATTAATGGTGGGGGTGGAGGGGAAATAGAATCCAGGGGTTACTAAGAGCTGGGAGTAACATAAGTATGAGAAAAGAATGTGCATGGCTTGCTGGGCAGACTGGATGGGCCGTTTGGTCATCTTCTGCCGTCATTTCTATGTAGTGTAGTGTGTAGGCAAATTGGTGGTTATTTTGTCATAGAATGCACAACACATTTGTTTTAAGTATAAAAGTTTTTTTTACTTGTATGCTTTCATTGCTTATTCTCACTTATAAGATTAGATTTTGCATTAAGAATATATACAAAGATACTTCCCCCCCCCCCCCCCCCCCCCTCAGTTTCCAGTGTAAGTCTTGTATCTTGGAAAGACTGAAAACATAGCTGGGAAATCAGGCAAAGTCTACCAGTCACTTAACTATAATATATCCAACAAGCTTTTCTTCTGATCTGTTCTCTCTCTGATTACAAATGATTTGTTTGAAGTTAGTCTTTGTCCTAATTTCTTCTCTGGACTACTCCATGTGTTCTTGTCATCTGAAGACCTCAACTGTCTGTGCTAACATGGCCACATCCAACTGCTGCTAAACTGCTACTGTCCTGTTTTCTGATATCTGCAATACGAGCCTCATGAGTAACTGCTTAATATCTGATCTCATGACTTGCTTGTTATAAGCAAGCTAAGAAAAAAACATTTATCATGCCCTGTGTCAAGCAATTACACTAGCAGTATTCATTATCTATGTTCCATAGTTCTTCACATTAAACTAAACTCCTTAAAAAAAAAAAAAAAATTACAACTGGAGGAAACACTATGGTGCTCCAGGAGGATCAGCTCATGGGCCTAGTAGGCTAGGAAGACAGTTTGGGGGGGGACTTCAGGGTATGCTCACCAAAGATTGTTCTGCCCTCTTTGGACCAGATTACTAAGGCTTTTCTCCCACAGCGGGAGCTTAGTAAATCACTAAGCTTGTGCATTCTTGTCATGTGAGTAGTGCAGAGACAGTTGCTAGTGAATTATGAATTAGCAACTCCTTTGTAGATGGCTTCATTTTTTAAATGGTTTGGTTGTAGTCTTTGCTTCTCTGGCAAGTCTCATTCTCTTGGCCTGTGTTCCATTTTTCAGATGCCTTTTTGGCTTTGGCCTTTCAAAGCACCATTTAGCCAAGCTGTCAGAAGCTCTTGCTTTTTGACATTTCTTTAATTTGTAGGATACACTTATCTGAGCTTCCAAGATGGATATTTAACAGTCTCCATGTCTCATACAGTGTTAGTCTTGTAATTGATCATTTTAGCCTCCCTATTTTATAAGTATCCCTTTTTCAGGTTATGTTGCAATACACCCTCTTCACCCCATCCAACATCTAAACCTAAAAAAACACATTAACTCCGTCCTAAAAGAAGGCTTTTACAAGCTCAATGTTATAAAAAAGCTCAAGTCACTCCTCCACACACACGATCTCAGAACAGTCATCCAAGCTGGATTACTGCAATTCCTTGTATCTTGGCCTTCCCCTCCAAATACTACAGAATGCCACTGCAAGGATAATCATGAATGCCCGCAAATCAGACCACATAACCCCCATCCTCAAAGACCTCCACTGGCTCCCCATTCCATCACGCATCCTATTCAAAACTCTCACTATCATACACAAATTCATCTTGGCTCAGCGAACCGCTCCGATCCACACAATCCACCCGCCCCACTAGAGCAAATCTCAAAGGCACCCTACAAGGCCCGACTCGCACCAACAAGGGACCATGCTCTCAATTGCTGGCCCAACTCACTGGAATGCCCTACCCACAAACCTCCGCCTGGAGCCTTGCCATATTAAATTCAGGAAAATGCTAAAGGCTTGGCTCTTCCACCAGGCTTTTCCAAACTAACTCCACGGACCTCTCACCCTCTTCTCCTGCTTATCTATTATCTTTGACTCGCTCCAAGTAATTTGCATCATGTAAATACGTAAATGTACCTTTCGAGGAGTTGTTACTTCTCTAGTTCAATTTTCAGGCTCCCTCTAGAGCCTCCTGCCCTTGAGTTTCTACTGTTGTCCCTCTCCCACCCCTGTTCATTGTACTTTCCACCTACTGTTGAGATGTAAACAGATATGATGTGCATTCTAATGTCTGTATAGAAAAGCTGTTAAATTAAAAAAAATAAAATCTCAAATTTGATTGCATTACAATCACTATTGTCAAGCAGTCCCACCACCAGATCTTATTTTTATTTATTTAGATTTATATTCCGCTTTTCATACTTTTTTTTTTTTTTCAGCACTTCAAAGTGGATTACATTCAGGTACTGTAGGTATTTCCCTATTCTGTGACAGGCATCTGAGACTTGGTGGCAAAAGCACAACCAGTGGGGCACAGCAACACCAGGGTACAAAATATAACTGAAGTGGTAGTGGGATGGCACTATGCTGGTGATAAGTTTGTACCTTAGGCAGTGGAGGGTAAAGTGACTTGCCCAAGGTCACAAGGAGCGACAGTGGGACTCACACCCTGGTCTCCTGGTTCATAGCCCACTGCTCTAACCACAAGGCTATTCCTCCACTCCTTTTAGTAGCAGAAGTGTTCCTATGTGCTCCAGGTGATATCCTCCGTGCAAGAGGATGCATTGTCTAGGCAAGTAGGGGCAGGACTGATGTTAGTGATTCAGTCACATTTTAGTGAGCTCACCACAACCTATCAGTTATGCCATGAAGAAACTTATGGTGTCTAGAAACTTAACTTCCCTGACGTGACATTATAAAACTATCACCCAGTCAGTACTGGGGTAGTTGAAATCTCCCATTGTTTTCATCCTTAGCCTGTCTAATCTGTTAACTTTTTTTTTTTTAATTTGTTCTTTCATGTCAGCATTTCAATGTTTCACCATCCTGGGCAGGTGGATGGTAGTAAACCCCCCCCCCCCCCCCCCCCCAGTACTATACTGCGGGATGCATTCCAGGTGCAGTTTTCTATAGACTGTCGCTTGCTTTAATCTTATCACCAGCATAGTGCCATACCACTACCACTTCAGTTATATTTTGTACCCTGGTGTCTCTGTGCCCCACTGGTTGTGCTTTTGCCACCAAGTCTCAGATGCCTGTCACTATCTTCATCTAGTGCTTAACATTCTAATGCTGCCATATTTTAGACTTCTGCATTTGTATAGACAGTCTTTTTCACAAATCATTTACTAGCAACTGAATCAGGGAATCTTGGAATCTGCCTTTTCCACATCTTTGAGAATTTTAATTTCCCCCAAACAATCTGCTCCTGAGAAACTGTCTGCTTTCCCCCATGATCTAACTTAAAAGCTGCTCCTTCCTTTTTTTTAATCCACATTCAGGAAGATGCAGAATAGAAAAAAATTGTAATATATAAATTTAGCACTAACAGCTGGATTCTTGTTTGGTCAAGATGGAACCAGTCCTACTAGAATAAGCTTCCCCCCTCCCCAAAACATTTCCCAGTTCTAATTAATTTAAAGCCTTCCTCCCTGCATCCATTCACTGAGCCTGCAGAGCTTAGCCTGCCTCTGGTGTCCTACATATGCAACTGGTCCTGCACTTCAGTTTTCTATCTAGAATCCTAAACTGGCCTCCCTCCTGTACTTTCCTAATTCATTGGTACCTACATGCAGCACAACAGCTGGCTCCTCCCCAGCACTCTAAAATCCCATCTGGGCAGCACGAGCACCCTGCACTGAAGAGAAATGCAAGATGCAGAATAAGCCTGGCAAACAAATGCAGCCATCTATCTAGATTTCTAACTGAATCAGTAACATCAGTCCTGCCCCTACTTGCCTAGACAATGCATCCTCTGTGCAAGAGGATATCACCTGGAGCACATAGGAACACGTCTGCTACTGAAAGGTAATGCTCTCATTCCTGGCATCCTCACACCTTTTAAAGCAACAGCAGTCTCCCTCAGTGGAGATGGGACATTCTGCTTTGTCCCTAAAGATCTACCTCCCTCATCTCTTCCAGGTCTTGCTTCCAGAGATTGTATTCATTCCCCGAGCACTAGGAGTTCTCTGCGCCAGGGGCACACAACAGCTCCCCAAAAAGAAACAAGGTAATCATACATGTGGCACTCTGCATGAAGCACTGGATGGGCCCCCATCTCACTGGACTGCTGCTGTCTGCATTTATCTCAAAGGACTGAACACTTCCAAGCAACTAAACCAAAACTGTATTGCATTTTGGCTTTCTAGCACGCTCTAAACCTTTTAAAGAGAGCATGCAAGATTGTGCACAAGTGTGACTGCGCAGAGCTCACCTAGCACTTGGATCCCAGTCAGACTGAGGACAATACTCTACTTTTCTTCGATATGAAGAGATCCAGCATAAGAGGCATTCTAGTGTAAGGTGCAGGTCAGTGCATGTATGCCTCCTGAGCAGTGCTAGAGAGTGAGTGACACCCTGTGCAAGTGCCAAATCTGGAGCCCTCCCCTCAGTAAAAGTGGGGGTGAGGAGCAGCCAGCTATAATCCATTTGAGCAGAATTCCCTCCAGCACAGATTTTTACAGTCGTTGCTGCAGAACTCACCACTGCTGCAGCCTCTGGGAAGAGCATAGGCTCACAGGAGCCCAGTCATGTGCTGAGCCGGCTCCACAAACCCTGCTAACAAGATACACTGAAGTGTGGGCTCACCAGGAGTGTGGCAAAGTGCAGAAGAGGAGATGCATGGTAGCTGTCAGCTGAGTCTGACACAGCCTGCAAGAAGAGCAGGCTCATACGAACAACAATCTAAAGGGCCAGCTCTCATAGTCTGCATCTGGTTCTTGACAGCCAGGCTCCCTGAGCTGCACCAGAAGGAAGAGCCAAGGCAGAATAGGTGCCAGGAGGCTAGCCTGCCCAGCAAGAAGGTCCTCAGCCAGCCCACTCCTGTCTCTAGCATCCTGCCATCAGCACCTGTAGATGTTCTGATACATGCAAACCCCATTTCCTCTGTTTTAAAATCCATCTAGTCTTCCTTCTGAATCACCGCCATTCTTCAATCCCTCCCCTCATCCCTTACTGATACCACCTCCCTGAATCCAGAGTCCTCTATCCTATTGTACATTGTCTCCTTCCTCCCTCGATCCTGCACCCTTTCCTTGTTCACCTCATCCTCAATCCCAATCATTCATACCCCATTGCGCTTCTCTGCATGCAATGTGGAAACATGGCAGCAAAAGACCATACAGCTATCTACTCTGCCCATCCACTATTCATCTTTATAAACACTACCATTCCCTCTGATCCCATTTGTCCCAGGCTTTCTTGAATTAAGATACTGTCCTTGTCTTCACCACCTATCCAGAGAGGCTGTTCCATGCATGCACCCACCATTCTCCAAAGAAATATTTCCTTAGGTTACCTGAGTCTAGTCTTTCCACCCTCCTTCCTTTAAAGGAGAGCTACCTCCCTGTGCATTGATAACTTGGAGATTTTAAATCTCTAGCTCCCCTATCCTGCCTTTCCTCTTAAGGTATGTGTTCATAAGTTGGACAGTCCCCCATCTGCTGGAAATACTGGACTGAAATGGAATACTATGATCAGCAAAAATATATTGACAAATATGCAGAATTAAAAAAACCAAACATTTTTTAAACTTTTTAGTGCAAAATTCTCCAGGAGTAACAGTTTAGAAATTTGTGCTATATGTAAAACAATTTGAGTAGAAATGTGGTTAGAGCAAGACTGAACCAGGGTTCAAATCCCACCCCCTAACAATTTGTGACTTTTGGGTAAGTTGCTGTTTCATTACCTCAAGTACTCACTTTGATTTAGGAACTTTGGGACAGACTGTGCCTGAATTAAAAAAAACAAAAAAAAAAACCCAAGAACTGTACTGTCATTTTTCCATTATTTGGAAAAGTAGGTTAAATACAAAATGGTGGGGGGGTTCATAAGCTTAATGTGGAGGGCGGGCCTGCCTTATCTCTCAAACTGACTAAATTTAAGTCCCCCCTTCTTTCCATAAATGTGGCTCTTATTTTTTTAAAGCCACAACAGGATGCAGAACAGTGGTGAACACACTATAAAAGTATCCAATACAGCAGATGTGTTGCAAACAATTTGTACAAATGGTCCATAAACAAGAAAACTAAAGACCAGACAAACTGAGGACAAAGATTATGTAAGCAGTTCTGTCGGGACTGATTTTCTAATAAATGTTTTAGTAACATGGAATTACATAAGTCTATCAATCTGTCTTTAGTTTTGTTTATTTGTACAAGTTTTTCACAACACACCTGGCTTTTTGTTTTTTTTTTCTTTTGAGCAATGTACATCCTGAATCAGATGAATTGCTGCCCCATACCAGGTTTGTTGGTTTTGTAGCTCCCCCCACCCCAAGTTCCTCTCTGTCACTTGCTCAACCCCACCCTTCTTCCCTAACGCACATATTCACTCAGCAAGAGGAAAGCAGACACAGCACTTCTTACCTGGAACTGCCAACTTCTCTGCTGTTTGATTTGCACAGGGCTGCTGGGTACCACAAGACTACTGGGCCTAACTTAAGAACATAAAAACTGCCATACTGGGTCAGACCGGCGGGTCCTTGATACCCAGTATCTGGTTTCCAATAGCAGTCTATCCAGGTCAAGAGTACCAGGCAGGATGCCAAACGGCAGATAGATCCCATGCTGCTAATTCCCAAGGATAAGCAATGGCTTTCCCAAGTCTACCTGGCTAACTGTTTGTTTATGGACTTCTCTAGGTACTTGTCCAAACTTTTTTACTCTGGGCTGTAAACTATCTGGTCCAGGCAATTTGCTAATTTTTTCTAGTAGTGTCACGCTGCCTTATATCATCTAGGTTCACTGATTTATTTCAGTTCTTCCAAATCACGGTTAAATTCCGTTCCTGCACAGTATTTACCCAACACCCTCTTCAGTATTAATTTAGTATTTCTGCTATAGCTGCATTTTATAGATAGGCCTAAAATAAGCTTGAAGAAAGAAATTGTACTAAGTCAGAAATATTAAACTAGCTTTTTTATATTACTGACTCGAAAACTTTGCACATCCTTACACATTTTAAGACCAAACTCTGATGGCAGCTGAGCACTACAGAAGCCTTAAACTTCAACATACTGTGAGGTTTTTATTTTAAGTGCTTAAATATAATAGTGCAATATTTAGTTGCAGTAACTTTATTACATTTCTTATTCATCTGTTTTATCACTGAATGGACACTTGATGAATTGGACAGAGTAAGAGAATCAGAAGAAAAAGTGTGGCCTCTGGATTTTTTTTTAAGTCCACATCTAACGTAAACTCTTAAGCTTTGTAGCTGCATCTTAGTTCATAACTTTCCACATTTTCAGTCTCTTGAACGTTAAATGGTAGAGCAGTGGATTTACTGAATTGTCCTCCTTCCACTCAAGGCACATTTGATAGTCCTACAATCACTAATTCTGAGCAGCCCAAACCCATTATCTCCTGTAACAAATCCTGTATTCCACTAAGAATTAAGTCAAAAGTTGGCTCTCCCTTTAGTCTGTTCCCAGGCAAGCTGCTCAATGAAGCTATCTCCCCACCAGGCCTGGTGCAAGGGGGATTAGGCACCTTCTGCCTTGCACAGCCCCAACTCCTTCCTCTTGGTTTTTTGGGCCATGAGTGGTGGTGAGATTTGAATCTCCACTTCTCTTTCCCACCCCCTAATGGTTGGCACTCTAGGCCCAGGCCTAGTGCTTCTGCCAGCCCTGTGGGTATAGCACTGTCCCGTTGGTGATGCTTCCACAGGTCTTTGAGATCCTTTACACTCTAATTCTCCATCTTTTCTTTGGACTGTTGGCATTGGTGTACAGATGCTTCAAGGTGCACATTTTTGCATAATATCCTTTTTAACTGCTAGGAAAGTTAACTTGAAGTCTTTAACTCAATTTGTTCTTTACTTAGTCACATGGGCTACTTTTTTGCTTTTAGAGCATCCCAATAGAGAGGTTCAATAACGTCTCCATTTTTAGTGGTATCCTTCAAAGTTACTTCCCTCTGAACCATGTGCTGCTGAGCAACTGTCAGCTTTCCCCATGTTCTAGTTCAAAAGCTTTTTTGTTTGGTGTTTGTTTTGTTTTTTAAGGTTAAGAGCTTAAATTTGTCTTCCAGAACCACCTCGCATACCTTCCTATGTCATTGGTGCCCACATCTACCATGACAGTCGGCTCCTCCTCAGTACTGTCTAAAATTTATTTATTTATGGGCTTTTATATACTGAAATTTAGCTAGATGCCTTCACTCTGTTTTACAGTTGAAACAACATATTATATTTGTGAAGCAGCTGATAGAAACAAAAAAATTACAAGTTAAGGAGCAACTGATAGAATGTCGTAGTACGAGCTATGGAACATATTCCAAGTTAAGTAACATCTGGTGAAATAGGGAAGGTAAGAGATATTGTCTGATTATGACACCAGCGAGTTGTTTATAGCCAACTTCAATTATTGACACCAATTAAACCTATGATTAAATATTGAAAATCAACATTCTAATATAGAGATAACGGCATCCATCATATCAGGGATATTAAACAATCCGTGCTTTAATATGTTATGTGTAATTAGCCGATTCTGTCTTTGAAGGCTTGCCTGAAGAGCCATGTTTTGGTGTTGATTTGTGAGCTTAGGTACTCGGGTAGTGAGTGATGTGAGGTCTGCCACCTTCACTCCATGCTGGAAAGTTACCAAGCAATCTCACATCCACCAATTCCTAACTGGAGTCACCAGCTATAATCAACCTAACCGTTCCCCTCCTGGCAAGGAGCCCTGAGAGATCCATCATTCATAGTAAGAAAGCAGGTAGTTACAGGTAAGAGGCACTACAACAGCCTTCCTCCTGCCAGTGGGAGGACAGTTTGAAGGGGGTTAGGGAAGAATAGATGGCATTATCAGGCAGGGAACCAGCCCAAGATGGGTCAGGGACTAGGCTGCCAACAGACCTGTTAAGGGTGCAGGCACCCCTTCACATAGTGTCCTGTGTGGCCACTCCAAGAACTGGCCATGCAGGCCTCCCTACCATGACACACCCCCCCCCCCCCCATATCAACCTGCTGGGTAAAACTGCACCCTTCCTAGCTTTTCATTCACTGCCAGCCCACACATGTTGCAAACAGGATACTGGGCTTGATGGACCTTTCAATCTGACCCAGAATGGCAAGTCTTGTTACTCCCTCACTTCTGATTCAGACTATGCTTTACTCAGTTACGACTTTTACTGATGCTTGGGGGGGGGCACATCTTGGGTGTGTCCATGTTCATTTTTAAGGCATTCACTCACTGGCAACCAGCAAGGAAGTCTAGTGGAGTGGGGGGAGGGCTACAAATTGTTGAGCGACAGTAACGCATCTTAATCATGCGGATGCTTTCCCTTAGTTTTATGAAACGCTTAGCCCTCCTTGCCGCTTCTCCTACTTCCGTAACCTTATCAGTCGGAAGCACCTGCACCAGTCCAAATTAAGATGCTGTAGGTTTCCGTCGCAGCGGAAAAATCTTAGATTTTCTGCTGCATTACGTGATTTCGTCCAAAGCCACAGCTCGCTTGAAGTCGGCTGCCAGAAATCCTCCCGCAGAGTTACGGGAAACCGTGCCGGCACACTCGCCGAAAACACCGCCTACCTCATGGCGTGGCTAGTGCAGCCGGAGAGCCCCCCGGCTAGCACTGGCTCGAGGCTGGGGTCCGAGCCGCTCCTGCCTTGGCGCAGGGAGAGGGAATCCGGGGAAACGAAAGCGAAATCGCCAGGGCGCTCGCGCCGCCTCTAGCGCCTCGCAGGAGAGCCCACGATGGCGCTCGCGCACTCCTCCTCCCGCCTCGTTTTCTACTCATTTGCGCCCCCTTTGCACTTCCCTCTCACCGTCTTGGCTTCCTTCACTTGGGTGGGGAGGGGGGGGGGTGTCTTGTTGTTCAAAAACAAGCGGCAGGGGGAGGAGCCTAGCCGGGGCGGGGCGTTTCCCAGTCCTGTCCCTTACTGACGAATGTGTACGGAATTCCGCGCCGTAAAACCTGTGGTGCGTGCGGGTTTTCTGCTATTCCAGATTTCAGGCTTTTTCTGGTTTTATTGCCGAGTAACTGTTTCGATGTATAATCTGCGTGGTTCTGCCATAGCCAAAAAGAAGCCCTTTATAGTCCTATTCGGGGTTATCAGGGGATACGTATCGGTGCCGAGTACTGACGCCTTGATCTCTCTGGGCATACAGCGGGTGCCACCTCTGCTAACCCTATCTCTATCCTCTTCATCATGGAGGAGGGACTTGGGCAAGGAAGTAGGGGGGGGGGGGGGAGAGAAGAGAACGAACGCTGGGCCCCCTGAGAAAAGAGGGGATTCGGTCTTCCTGCTGGAAGGAGGGAGGTGAGCAAGAAGAGGCTCCTGGGAGAGGGGAAAGTAGTGTTGGGGACCATCATAATCCTGTGTGGGAAGGAAGTCCTATGCTAAGACCACGGAGTCTCCTTCATTGCCCACTTGTGGGGGGGGAGGACTTGGGTTGGAGCTGTTGAGTCCCTGTTAGGATCCAACCAAAACATCCAAAGATATGAAAACAAAAATTTGTTTAGTGATACAAATGTCAGCTTTAGGAAATATTAATGTGCAGCATCTGATATCGCAGTATTTTGCAAGGGGCAGGAGAAAATGCATTTTGTTTCTATTCTCCATTGTTGCACCACACAGAGTCGGACCTAAGGTCCATCAGAGTATCCTGTTTCCAACAGTGGTCAATCCATGGCAGGATCCCAAAGGGTAGCTTCCAGGGATAAGCAGTGGATTTCAAAGTCCACCTTAATAGTTTATGGACTCTTCCTCCAGGAATTTGTCCAATTGAGTCTGGCTTCTTAGGGATATTTCTACTTATAACTTGTCGTGGCTTATGCTGTATTTGAGGGTTTGTCCATGGTCAGTCTGATCAAGGTGAGGGATGCTGCTAGTGTGTAGCTTCTGTACAGTAATTAGCAGCAGTCCAGCTTTTCTTCCCAATAAACAGTGCAGTGGTGTTCTAGGGTCAGGTGAAATATTTGCTCTGTAGCCATATGCAGGGAGCTAAGCCTGCATGCAAGTACTGCCGCCTTACCAGAAAAAAAAGCATGGTCATAACCTAAAATTACAGCATAAAACACTAACCTAAAAGATAACCTATGCAATCACTAAATAATCCCTATTAAACTGACAAATCAAAAGCTTAACCTTTTTATATAAATATAGAATAATCCCAGTTGATTAAACACATTTGGCTCTCTAATATTTGGTTTTAACAAATTCATTATTTTGTCCTAATGAATGCTTTGCTGTCTGGTTTTAGGTGGTTTTGGTACATTGACCAAATACAGATAAAGATTAATCAAATTTTTGGCTTTTCTTTTGTGAACATAAGTACCATGCCAGGTCAGACCAAGATCTATCGAGCCAAACATCCTTGGGTTGACCCTTCAGACTAGAACATTCCCCATTCTAAAATATAAAACAAACCTTTAACTGTGCAGTTACCTTACTAGGTTCTATGTTTCTATGTGCATGGTATCCTGATAGTGGCTAGTGCCACACAACACTTGCAAGTGCATGAATTCTCTTCATGATCTCTTTACTGTAATTCATATTGCACTTCAGTAACCTGCCACTGAAGATGTATATACTTGATACCATTTAGCTTTAAATCAATGTTCCCTGAGAAATGCCTTAAGTCCAAAAACTCATGTTTTGCCTTTCCAGTTTTACTTGTTGCCATCTTGCATTTGTAATTGTGGTACCTGGTTTTAGTTGTTATGAATTTACATGCCTGAGAGAACCTCTCTGAATCTTGGGTGCAACATGCAGCACTGCCATTCGGATTGGTTTCAAATGACTCTTGCTTTTATTTTCAGAGACCTTGCACAACTTAAATCTCAACTGAAGTAGCAGTTCTATCCTACCTAACATTGATTCTTCATCCTGATTTTTAGATAACTGCACTTTAAAAACAGGAAATTGGAAACCTAGCTATACTCCCTTTCTGAAGACCTCTAGAATCCTCTCTCTTCCAGAAACTCCTATTCCCCCACCTATTGAAATAGGATACACCTGCACAAATTTTGCATTCCGCAGTAGCACAGAATTCCCCCAGGAGTAATAGATGCAGCACTACTAAGAAAAAGACCTACAGGATAAGTAGACTGAGCATCAAATTTGCCATTGTTCTGCCTTCCTATGCTTCTAGATGTGCAGAGATTGCTAATTCATTATATAAAAAGAAGAGTGGGGAGCTAGTTGGGCTGACACATTCCATGTGATCAGGAGAATAACCAGCCCATAAGGGGTTATTAGTGAAGGCTTATTCACTTCCTGGAAACTTCCAGTTGGGGAATACTTGCTCCACCCTAGCCTCCCCCACACACACTTGTATATTGCTGTGTGGGAAAACTGAGGTAGGATGAACCACCTTTGGTCCTCTTATGCTTTCATATTCCTCTTGCATGGCAGCGAAGCCAGGACAATGCTTAAAGATGATACCAGGACTTGCAGGCCAATGCAATGCCATGAAGCTATTACTTATTTACCCCGATTTAAAAAAAAAGTGCGCCTGATGTGCACATTTTAACCCATAAAAATTAATGCCTGCCCGGACCAGGTGTTAATTCTTGAGGAGCCCCCAAAAATTGCAGAAAAGCAGAGATGTTTGTTTTTCCTTTTTTGGTTCCTTTGATTTAATATTGCTGCAGTATTAAGTTGAGGAACTGAAATAGAATTCTAAAGTGTGCTGTGGTCAGGTTAGGAAAAGGGCTCGCTCAATTAACAAAGGTCCATTTTCCTAACCCTTGGATGCACATAAAATTGAGCATCCATTTTCCTAACCCCTGGCTGCCACCTCTCCTGAGTGCCCACCGCTGAGGAGGCTCTAGGGGCACACAATTTCTCCTAGCACCTCCTTTTTACCACAGCACCCAATTTAAATATTAACTCGGGAACCAGAGGTGGATCAGTGCTCAATCATGAGCACCATTTTAATGCACGCTAATTTGGTAGAAGAGCAGAGCTGGGGAGGAGTCCTGGGGTCAAGGCTGTGTAAACTCACTCTTCACACACTTCCTCCTCCCAATGAAATTTCATGCTAATGCCTCAACTAGATATTATCTTCCCACCCCTCAATGCAGAGAGGTGCTCTGGCTTACCTCCTACTTTTTTTTAGCACAGGAGTCGGAGGTGGAAGCAATATTGCCAGAGCTAATGAGAGCCAGGACCCACAGTTGACAATTTATGCCCAGAAAACCTGCTTTGTGTGCATTTTAACTCCCAGTGCAAGAGTATTTGACACTCTAGGTCAGAGCTTTCCAAACTGTGTGTCGGGACACGTTAGTGTGTCGCCTGCAGTGTGCAGGTGTGTCGCGCAAGCCCGGTCAACTCTGATGCGAGTTTGGGCTTTTTTTTTTCTAGAGATTCACTTTTTTTTTTCAGTTTATGGGTTGCTTATTATTGGGTGATTTTTGCTGTCAATCGCGTTTTTTGGGGGGGCTTGGTGGGTGGAACGAGCCCAGCCATCCTTGCATTGGCTGCTGCTGCCGATGAGGCCTGGCCATGAGGAGTACTGACTGCAAGCAGCAGTGTCTGGTGATCATGGAAGGGAGTGAAGCACTTAACTGGCAACAATCAAAAAGACGAGGTACATGAGTGTGGGGGCCAGACATGTGCTGGGGGGAGAGAGATGAGTGAGTGGGGGGCAAACGTGCTGGGGGGACAGACATGTGCTTGAGGGGGAGAGATATGAGTGTGTGGGGGCCAGACATGTGCTGGGGGGAGGAGAGAGATGAGTGTGTGGGGGACAGACAATTTGTTTTATTATTGTTTCTCATAAATTATAACAATAACATGAATCTTGGAATATATATTTTTAATATAAATTTAAGGTTTTCATGAGATAGGTTGTGTCGTGAAACATTTTATTTATGTATATATTTAAGGAAACACATAAATTGTCGAAATATGTTTCGTTCGTTTAACCTTTAACCTCTGGTTTACTAGTAGACTGAATTACCGTGTCATGAAATTATGTTTGTCTAAAAAGTGTGTCACCAACATGAAAAGTTTGGAAAGCTCTGCTCTAGGTAAACATTCGGTTGTGCACCCCCTCTCCAACTTACCTACTGGTGGCAGCTCCAGCACAGCACTCCCTCCTTGCAGTGACAGCAGCTCCAGCAAAATGCTCCCTTTTTTTAGCAGTTTGGATATAGCACAGTGCCCTTCCATGCTTTGCGCTGGCAGGATTTTGGTGCCCTAGGCAACTGCCTAGTTTTCCTAATGGAAGAACTGGCCCTGCTGTACCACTAGCTTACAGCATTGAAAGATTAGAGGAAAAAAAAAGAAATGTAGCTTGTGCACTGAAATTCAGCACACAGTTCTAAACACGTGGCTTTTTACATTGGCCCTTATGTTATGGAGCTAAGCTGTGTAAAAGGTTTCAAAACCAGATCTGTACACTTCTCCACCTGCTGGTGAATCCATTGGTAGTTCTAAGCTGTCTAGATCACTTTATAACTAGCTGGGATTCTCTTGTGAATGGGCTATCTTGTCCAAGATCACACACAGCTTTCATGTCACCATGATGACAAATGTTCAGGTCGGCAAAACACCATTGCCGACATCCTCCAAGATCCACAATGTTAACCTTTTTTTTTTTTCCTGTGTTCTTCCTCTTGCTCCTTCCTCCTCTTTTAAAAAAAAAAATATATACAAATCCATGTATGCATTTTAATACTATTGCCTTTTTCACACCAGGTCAACCAAACTGTAACGTACAAAAGAGCTAATTACAGCTGGCAGCAGGCTTTCTAGCTCTGTTACTGATGATGCTGACTACCTTTAGTAACACAATGAATGACAGTAAGAGGTTCTGCCTATGGCTAAGAATTCTACTTGATGATCAGTTGATGCAGCTTTTGCATGCTCAGCTTTCCAGAGATCCTGTTCTCTTGCCATCTTGACTTTGCCATCCAGTCAGCACTATAATAGTGCCACACCAAACATGGCTATGTGCATCAGACAAACTGCATTCACTATAGCAAAAATGCACAAACTGTAAAGAAGGAAAAATACTAGACTGCAGAATTAATTTTGTAGTGACCTTGGCAATTAGATGGTGTTGGATGGCTTTAAATCTAGAAATCCTGCTACGGTAGTAGGGAGGGACTCATTTGGGTTATTTTTCATAAAATTATAAATACAATTTTTCACAGGCTTACTTTAACACTCACACTGTTCTAGGACACTGCATGTTCTGTCATTGAAAGGAAGCCTCAGTCTCTTGTTTAAGGAATCCAGACTTTCAGAAACAGAAGATCTGGAAATCGTGAACTTTATACCAACTTGTGCTCTACCAAAACGAAACCCTTTTTGTAAAAAGGTAATTTAACAAAATTAAATTGTTTAGCCTGCAGGAAACTGAAGAAAAAAAGCTTTTGCTCCTTAAATACAGCCGCCTGCCCTCCTCCCATCCAATGTATATGGGATGAATTTTATACAGGTGGACAACTCAGAACAATAGCTAAATCAGGCTTCTAAAAGCCAGTCTAAAAACTAAACATGGTGATTCAGCTTAAAATTGTACGATATTAGATGCGATCCTCTGCACAGACTGAGTCATACATACATTCCGTGGTCAGTGACGTCATCCTGGTGTTTACACATCGGACAGGAACCCGGGGCTCTGAATCAGCTGCTTCTGATGCAGACGGCCTCCTACGATGCCCTTCCCATAAAACATCACATCTGCATGACTGCAGACTCTACTGATCTCGCACTTTGGTGCATAACTGCTTTGCTATTTTTGTGCCATGTTTGGATTTTAGTGTACGATCCCCTTTTTTTATTCCTAGTGACCATATAGCTCCATAGCAAGGGGGACAGGCTGAGCCAAGGTTTTTTTAACCCCATTGTATGCAGACATATAGGCCCAGTAGCACCAAGTTCCCTATGCAAAGGCCTACATCTCTGCATGCAATAAAACTAAGACTGGTTGGTTGTCCCTTCTCTCTCTTCCCTCCCCCACTCTTGACATTGAGGTATATGGCCACTGAGGGCTAGCTGTTGAGGTGTGAAACCTATATGGCAGCAGAATACACCATACCTGAGGAGGTGCTATGATAGTGCCCTCTCCCCCAAGGTTGGTGCTTTAAAAAAAAAACTATGAAAAGGCAACTCTGCACACATTACACCAGGCCCTAGAACACCAATAACTCTTATTAGGAAACCAGGCTGCTATCGATTGCTTTACAGAAATTACATGCCAGCAAAATACCTCACCTCTGACACACATGCAGAACAGAAACCCTTACCAAATACAAACTAAAGAGATCAAAGTATAAACATGCTGAGAACTGAACTGGAACCCGCAACAATGGGAAAACAAATATTACCATTCTTCATAAAAACATTCAATAAAAGCAAGAAATATAAAACAATCATAATATAAAATCAGCCACAAAATATTTCAGACCAGTTAATGAATAGAATATCCAACTTTTCCTTAACACCAATAAAATATTTCAAAACAGCTGAATAAAAAATCCAATAACTAAAGTTCTATTCCACCCCTCCCAAAAACTACATTTCAAAAGAGCAGAATCGTCAAATTACACCCAATTAAAAAAAATCTTCTGCTCTCCATACCTGGGATCTTCTCATTTCCAGTCACCCTGAGATTCATTAAATTTGGGCGTTCCTACCTTCCCCAATCTTCTCTCACACATGCACGATAACACATTCTCTCGTGCGCCCTCTCCCTGACAGACACATTGTGTGTGCCTGTGAGAGCCTATTTGCCACATGGGTTCTTGCACACATACAGGGGTTGCTCAAGGCAATCTGCTGTCAGAGGTAAGGGAAGAGATTACCCCCCCCCCCCCCAAAAAAAAAGGCATGGCATAGCACTGGTCAAATCACTGAGATGGCAAGGAGGTGATTACCCCCTTGGACTCTGGCCCTTTCAATGAATTGAAATGGTGGGGAAGTAGATGGGTCAGAATTTCTGGAGGTGTGGCAGATAAGAGTGTCAATGATATTTTTAAGGAGGTGGCAGCCTTGGAACTCTACCATCTGTTTCCTACCCTTCCCCAGTATGTGGGAGCTGGGTGAGGGGCTGTGCAAGGGTATTGGGCACTCAGCAAACTTTACACCCTCATGCTTCCCCATTTTCCCAGCTTTCATCATACACAAATTATGCATGAATAATACTTTACATAAAAAGGACATTCAAAGTACATGTTACAATATGTACCTGCAATGTTGTGATGCCAGTGAGGAAACCCTGCAAAAGCCATTCGGAGTGGTTAGAGCAGCAAGCTACGACCCAAGGAAACCAGGGTTCAAATCCCACCTTTGCTGCGCTTGACTTTGAGCAAGTCACTTTACCCTTTTGTTACCTCAAATACTTAAAGCTAAAACTTAAGAGCATTGCATTTGGGCTTAGCCCTCAAAGCTATGAATAAACTGATCTACAATTACAATAAAGTAAACCTCAGATACTAAAACTGCACTAACAGCCAGCACTCAGTGAAAATCCTACTCATGAAAATGCAACACTGCAAATATTACACCAAACTCTAAAATACCAATATACCCCCTATTAAAACAGAAGCCAGGTTATTATAGATCCCTACACACTATACAATAGCAGAATACCTCACTTTCACTACACACCAGAACACATAGAAATGTGCAGAGACTGTATGCAGTGCAACAATGGAAAAACAAACATCACCATCAGAAAATGTCATCATTTTATGGTTTTACTAACAAATATATATATTTCATGACAGCTGATAAATAGAATTATATGAATTTTAGAATGTTAAAAGTTTTCAAAGTTCCCAAAAAACAAAAATATGTAAAAATAGCAGATCCATGAAATAATTAAAACTAAGGATAATTTCCATCTCTTCATACTAGGGAGCTTTTGATTTCCAGTCACTCTGAAATTGGCCTGAAGTAGTGGGGGCTACACATACTTTGTTCACCCATACACATGCTTTTTTAACACTAATACTCACATGCTGTCACACACAAGCTTTCTTACTCACACACTCACCCAATCCCTCTTATTCCCCTTTCTTCTCACTCACCACTTCTTTTCTTCTCAGCCCCCTTTGCTTTCCTTCTCTCCCCTTACTCATTCACCTTCTCTTTTCCCTTCCATTCCACCTCCAGGGTTGTTTTTTTTCTGTCCATGGGGTGTGGGAACACAGTGAGCAAGTATCCTGCTGTCATTTTGCCTGCAGGGTATGGAATCCTGCCAGCATGTCATCTTGTGGTGCCTGGGTCTATGTTGCATCCATCGGTCTCAGACGGCTTCAACCTTTTGTGCCTCACCTTTTTTCCTGCTCTCTCCTCAAGCCTTGGGAGGTTGGCTGCCACTGCGTCTTCTTGCCGCTCTCCCTGGCGTCCCCCGGATCAGCTACGGCAACGGTGTTAGTCATGTTTTTCCTGAGGGCCTTCTAGGGTGCGTGCACGCCATCCATGTCATGGCGGGAACCTCGGGAGCATCCCCTCTGAGTGACATCATCACATCCTGGTATTTAGCTTAACCTTCATTTGCTAACAAACTGAGTTAGCAAGGACTAGGACTGGAATCGCTCTGGTCTGACTACTCTGCCACTGGAAGCTCTCCTTACCCTTTGGGGCTTTGCTACTAACTTGGGTACCTGCTCCTCGGTGGCCCTTCTCTTCAGGTGCCTATCCTGGGATCCCAGGTACTCGCTCCTCAAGGGCCTGCTCTCCCTAGCCTGGTGCCTTCCACTCAACTTCTGCCTGCCAGCAGTATCACAGACACAGCCTCAACTTCAGTGAGTACTGTATCTTCAGTCTCTCACCTACAGCCCTACACCAAGCATTGTTCCTGCTCTCTGTGCTGTCTCATTCCATCTACTGAGGATCTCTGTATTGATACTGCTGGAGCTCACTACCATCAGCACTGTCCGCTCCTTGGGCAGTGCCACCGTGCACTATAATAAAAGTTTATCCTTTCTGTGTGTGTGCGCCAAGACTCTAGCCTGGTACTACAATTCCCCATGGGGGCTCCTTGCCATGGGACTGGTCATCACTGTACCACCCAAGAATCCACTCCAACACCTCAACTATAACAGTCTGGTCCTCCCCATGATTGTCATAAACCCATGCTGCCGGTCTTCCTGCTTGTAGGGTTGGGAGCCCTGAGTGCACTTTCTAAATTTGCACTGCCAGTGCTGCTATTTCCTGCCTGGGGCTGGAGATCACTACAGGTATATCATAAAGATGGGCCATTGCCACTGTTCTCTTCCTGCTTGCAGAGTTGGGAGCCAGAAATGGCCCACTGCACACCCAGTCGTGCTGGGCTGTTCTCACCTGTTGCCATACTCTTCCCAATCAGGGCAGTATTCTTGGGCCTGCAGTATGGGGCCCCAGGATCTACTGCCACATATGGGGGCCTGCAGCCGCCAGGCGGCAGGTGCACTTGGGGGATGTATTAGTTGGCTGTATGGGGCCTCAAAATTCCTGATGGCGGCCCTGTTCCCAATAGTGCAGGTCTGGTTGCAACCAGCAGCCAGTCCAGTAGAGCCAGGAGCAGCCACAGAAAATGGTCCTGCTTGAACACAAGAGGTTCCTCCAACAGGTGCAACTGTAGCCAAAGCAACCAAGAAGGGAAGAGCCATCACCAGTTAAAATAGGATGGTAGGGAGAACCAGAGCTGTAAAAACTTAGGCAGCACGTAGCAAGATCTCTGTCACTAGAAAAGATGGTGATTTTTATAGCTGGGCACATTAAGAGGGAGGGACACTGCACCCCTCCCTTTCTCACCCTGTCCCATTCTAGTGTTTTCTGCCCCTAAGGCAGGGGAAAGAATGGGGGGTGGCAGAAGTCTGGGCCTCCATTGTGGTTGTTCTATGGTGTTGGCTCTGCCAAACACTCATCCTTGTGTAGGGAGGGAGTCATGGGGCTGCAAGCCCTTGTGACAGGTGGTGTGGGGGGATATCTATATTTTTTTTTTACCACACGTCTGAACATGTTTGGGCTATGACTTTTGTTTTATCTTAAATTCTCTCTTCCAATCTACTTTCCAAATGAAGAAATGTAGGCCTATGAGATCACAGTATGTCTTCCCCTCCCTTCCACCACTAACTCTGTGTGCATGTCCCAGACCGTAGACTCGGGTGGAATGTTTTCTGAGTAGCACTGCACCAAGCCTGTGCGGCCATGGTTAGCTGCTGGGTAGCAAGAGGTTTAAAAGTCATCCGCCTTTTAAGCAAATAGTTCAGTCCTACAACTTACTCACCACTTTTTTTTTCTCCACCCTGCCCACACATGCACACAAGATTTCTGGAATCCTTTTAAAGTATGGGGGGAAAAACCTTTTTGAATGAATCAGGCTTTTTTTTGTATTGCATTAGTTTTACGGGCAGCTGTAATCTGACGATGATTCATTGATCCATGTGCCACGTTTACCATTCCTGTGTCATCAGTTCTCTAAATTGGGACTTAGCAAAGCAATTTTGTGTGGGGAGGAGGGGGTTCTTATTAGCCTGGCAGAGTTTGGTGTGTTTGTTTTTTGGGGGGGGGGGTCCAGATCAATCCAAACAGCTTTGACTGAAGCCTAATAGCATCATAAACCTCTTATTCAATGCAGACTCTAGCCTGGTTTAGCTGTGAACAAACATTAGTGTTTCTGTAACTCATAGCCAAAGTAGCACACGCTGTTCAGGATAGAGCCGGATATTGATGCAGGACTACAATACAAAGTAACACAACCAGAGGGCTACAGAGCAGTATAAATATTGAAGGTTGAAAATTTAAAGCAGGTAACTTTAACAAGGCTTAAATTCTGCTTTGGCAACAGTTGTAAAGTATTTCCAAAGGGATTGCATGACAGGATGTCAAAATCCCCCCCTCCCTCCCCCATTCCTGCCTTCATATGGGGGGGTCACCTTCCTCCACTATAGGGCTGGGAAAAGCCAACTGCAGCCCCCAGCACAGGATTCCTTCCACTAGGAGTAGCTTTGCTATGAGGTTTAAGAGGCCTCTCTCTCTCTCTCTCACACACACACACCACTAGTCACACCAGGCTTGCATTCCAAACCCAGACATTCAGAGACCCAGAAGAACAATCCACAGCCAAAAATAATCAGCAATCAGTCTTTGAAAAAATTTAAAGAGGAAATCTCTACAATTCCCACCATGGTTATTTGGTTCTTTTCCATTCATTTCTCTTAATCAGTCTTCTGGGATCTTTCTTCCCTCCAGCTTCCTCCAGGGGAAAATTACAGAGCAGCCTTCCTCCCCCCTCCCTCAGACTGGGACTTCCTGAAGCCAGATCAGGACCCTTCAGTCCTTGGATACTTATCTTCCCAGTTCTCCACAGCTGGTACTGGAGCTTCTTCTAAGTCCAGTCCAGCTGATCCTAACTGCGCCTCACCGCTCCTCATCACTCGGACTTGGACTCCTTGCTCTCTTCACACATTGCTCCCACAACTTCCTCCCTTTGCCTCATGGGAAGCACTCTTATGCAGTCACCAAAATCCCTCCCCTGTGGGTGAAGGCATCAAGCGCTGCCTAACCTGCATCTCACTCGCCCACAGCTGGTGCCAATGGCAGTCCTGCCTCCCCCCCCCCCCCCCCCCCCCCCCCTCGTTTCCTCAGAGTGAAGTCAATCCCAAGCCCCACTGTCAGGAACCGGTTCTGCTCGGCCGATCGTCACAGCTCCCTGATCCCACTGTGCCCACTCAGGATCCACGGTTGCAGTCTGATACAGCTGTGCCATGCTCCTTCTCCCAGGATCCACATCTGGGGCTTCCAAGCACAGCCCAGCTCCCTTCCCTGCGATCCCCCCTCCTCTCCAGCCTGCACGTTGCACCACAGCATTTGCTGCAAAAAGGTTGCTGGCAGCTACTTCTGCTTTCCAGCCTACAGTGTTTTTACCCCATGCAACTAAAGCAAAAATATGCAATGAGGTGTAACCAGAAACTAAATTCAAATACCAGCAGAATCTCATGAAAGATTGGTAGCAGAAGATTGTAACATACCTGCAATGGGCCCCAAGCAATTGTCAGACAAGAGCACAAGGAATCGTGTTACTTACCAAGTCCTGCTCATTAAATTTTGAGTGGATATAAGTTGTATATAATCTTTTTTTTTTTTTTCCCAAATCTATCTTTCAACAATGCCTGCCTGATGAATAAACTCATGCATGCTCGTACAACTGCCTACACCATGGCCAGTGTTTCAACAGTACTTGCTGTCTTTGGAAGGTCAAAATGATTATCAAAAAGAAAAAACATACATAGCTTGATGGTGAGGTGGTTGCTTAACTGGTTTTTGTTAATGGCTACCCTATGCAGCTTCCAGGCACAGATAACGAACGGGCCCCTCCCAACTGTGCTGTGATTCAGTCAGCTGCTGATCATGTCCTGCTCAGCCAGGGGTGGGATGTGCTCCACCATGCCCTTGAGCTGTAGACAGAATGGCCTTCAGCAGCAGTCTGGGGTCAGATCCTAGAGCAGGCCACATGCTATAGTGAATGCATGGGACACAGATGGGCTGGTTCTGGCTTGTGGACCATAGTTTGCCCATCCCTGTCCTAGAGGGGTTTATATATAGGGTCTCTTGTTTCAATCAAGAAACCATCCTCAGCTTATAGTTAAGTCTACACTTAGATCAAGCCACAGCCTACAAATGTTTATAGAGTATCAAAAGTAGAAAAGTATTACTCCAGCTCGCTTTAAAGAGAAAGCAGAGGGACAAAGCATGCAATGAAATCTTAGCCAGATCATGGCTTTAGCTACAGCGGATATGGGGTAGGAAGAGGAGGAGTTGTGTCCATCACATTTTGGCTCTGCCCTCTCTCCTAGCAGTAGATCATGTTGCGTGTTAGTCGGCCCTTAAAAGGTACAGAAGTTAAAGGGCCATACACTGGAGTCTCTGCTAAACCATGATTCCTCCCACTTTTAGAAAGGCTAACACAAACAGGGAAACACCATCTTTGGACTAGTCCTATAAAGAGTCAAGGCCCTTGGTCTGTTATCCTTTTGGTAAATTATTCTTCCCCCAGCACTTTTTTAAAAAAGTCTAGGAACAACTGGTTAGCAGCCTGTTTACATAGTAGTTCTCTGGCAGCCTGAAAGATTAACACTTCTATAAACTAGATGCCGTAAGCAGAGAGAAAGTGTTACCAGAAACTAGAGGGGTTTTTTTTTATAGCCATTGCCATGAAGACTAATATGGGATGGGGTAAGTGGCTTGTGTGTGGGGACTAGCACAGTGCCCCCCCCTCTCAAACCTTGATCTCCCCCCACCCCCCAAAAAAAAAATCAGTATTGGCTATACCCCCGGCCACACGTATGTTTTGAGGCTGCCAAATGTTGTTGCTGTCCTATTTTAATAGAGGTTGACTTCACGTTCCCATCTCTGGATCCTAGTGGAAGACTTCTGTCTACCTGAGGCTGCAAGTGCTGGCAAGAGTTCAAACAGGAGTAGCCACAACTAGCGCTTCTAAGACATAACACGTTTATACATGGGCTTCCAGAATATGTACACTCATCAGCTAGAGGTGTATGGATCTTATCAAATTCAGGTTCATTTTATCTTGGTTACCTTGGGAGGGGGGGGGAAGGGGGGAACACCTAGACCTGTTGGAGCCCAAGGGCCAGTGTCAGCTGCTGCTTGTAAAAGTTCCTGTATCCCAAGCTTTGCACTTATCTGATGCTTCATCCCTTGAGAGTGATTCAATCACTTGTACCAAGAGGTGAGTAGGAGGCAACAGATATTCAAACGGACATGGTGCTTGGTCCTGTACTCTACTTATAAACTTAACACATGCATCAAGCCACCTTTTTTTTTTTTTTATTTCTTTCAGAGAAGATACAGTAAGACCTTAACACCAACAGTAAAATACAGCTACTGGGAATTAATAGACCTGCAATTTTGGTGTAAAGTAAATCATGCAACTTTTTTTGTTTTTATGGTGGAAGGGGAATGTTGCTCAAATTTTCTTGAGGGTGGCCCCTGTACCGTGCAAAATCTGGCTGAGGGCAGTTTGCAAACCCTGAAATGTGGTCACTGGTGGAAAGAAATAGGACTTACTGGATGGCTGTGAGGAGAGTAAACGGCTTTAGCCTGGAACATGCTGGCATTAGAAAGCCATGATCTTAAGTGTGGGGGAAAAAATGGTGACGTCCATTTTGTTAACATGGAAGAAACTTAAGGTAGACCCAGACCAGCAACCTTAAAATACCGTGACTAGCTGACGATATCATTTGGTGAAGGCTTTGTGATCTTTTTAAATACAAGTGCTGCAGTTATGGGTTGAACCTAACTTCCATTTTGTAAATATGGATTTTTAACCGATAAAAGGGCAGTTTTTTTTCAAACCATTTTCCTGCTAAAAAGGTTTAGGCAACTTACCTACTCTCCCTCTTGGGGGGAGGTATCTGTAGGAAGTCAGCACAAATCTCTGCAGGGACTCCTAGACAGACTTTCAAAGGAAATGTCCTATCTGAGACACCATGCCAAGTCTGCATGGGGGGGAGCTTTGCAACCACCACCTTGACTGTGAGTGTCTTATATATATTTGTAACTGTGTATAAAGAGTGAAATACCCACGCCTAACATTCCACGTGCAAAGGAGATATAGTGATATCGTCAAACTGTGCTCTAAACTGATCTGAACCAGAAGAAATCTTCCAGCTGCTGTGAGTTTTGGGGAAACTTGTTTTCAATCATTGGAAGAAGCAGTGCTAGACTAAACAGTCGGGCAGATCCTCCCCTTTAAAAACAAAAAAACCATGCATTCTGTGCCAAACGGGGAATGAGGGGCAGAGAATGAAGTGAATCGGGTCTTTAATGTCTCCTCTGTCATCCACTTCATTTATGTACGATTCTCCCGAAGAAACAACTCTTAAGATTTGCCTTCTCCTGAAAAATCTTCTGCCGTTTTACTAGTGAAGCAAAAGGAGCCTGATGTAGCACTTGGAAGTGTGTGGATGAGTAGAAGAAATGGTTAACATCTGACAAAAAAAAAAAAATAATAATGTCTAAATACACATACACTTGCGCCCGCTATTGGTCTCTCTATCGTGCACCAATTAAGCCTAGGATAATGATGCTGTGCATAATATAACGCGTCCTCTCGCTCTTCAAGCCTCTCTCCATTGATTTGCTGGTGGCTTATTGTAATAGGAACCTCTAACTCTCTTTTTCTTTTTTTTTCCAGCCCTTGTTTCCTCATTTCGGGGTAGGAGCAGTTACTGAATCTTCACGTTCAGTGCCATAAATCCTGCTCAAGCAGCGGAGCCCAGTTACCAGTCCCGAGGCGCCCAGCCACATCTGAAATTGCCACTTCGGCGGGATTAAGTGTTCAGCTAAATAAAATGTATCCAGCCCGATAGTGCGCTCTCAGCAGATTACAAAATCCATAAAATATATAACACAGATTACCCCCCCCCTTAATCCAGAACAGACATCAAACCATCAGCATCGCTTTTGAAGGTGTGCGCCCACCCAGCGCGGCCTTACAGCGCTCGATAACACAAAGGCCTCGTGCTGAGAACGGGGGGAGGGGCCCTTGACTATCACCAGCACCGCTACAGACCCCTCTCCTCCCCCGAGCCGAAGTTACACGTGTGGAGGTTCCGGGTGGGGTCTGAGCATGACTGGAACTGGCGACGCTTTCGGGGACGAGCGGGTGGGGGGGTGATGCCCGGACCTTCCTCCCCCGCCACCCACACCTTCCTGCTTTCTCAGAAAAGTCTGGAAACGCGGGGCGGGGGCGCGCTCGCCGCGGACGCTTCCCTCCCTTCCGGGAAGAGCCCGGAGTATTTAACGCAGCCCGTCCATGCTTCCTCTCCCAGGCAC
Source organism: Rhinatrema bivittatum (assembly GCF_901001135.1). Classification (NCBI taxonomy): domain Eukaryota; kingdom Metazoa; phylum Chordata; class Amphibia; order Gymnophiona; family Rhinatrematidae; genus Rhinatrema; species Rhinatrema bivittatum. The sequence continues at coordinate 273,608,715 of NC_042621.1, forward strand.
CAGGGAGGCGAAGGCTGGGCTGGGCTGCAGAGTAAGTACCGGATCGCTGCTTCTGTCGGTTCTCGAAATTTAGAAACTGTTGTGGGACTCTCTCTCCATCAGATTAAGTATTTTTAGAGTTGTAGTTCAAAACATGTGACTAACTTTTTTTTTTTTTTTTGCATTTTCAATAAAAAGTTAAAACTTCTCCATGCACGTGGAGCTGCTTTAAGACTTGAGTATATTCCTTATTAGATTGGTATATTGACGCTTGTATCTCAGGGTGGATTGATTGCATGTTGGTGGTCTCCAATGAAGCAAGGCATGGGGAACGAGCAATAATAGAAGGACTAGGGGGCATTCCATGACGTTAGTAAGTAGCATATTTAAGACTAATCGGAGAAAATTCTTTTTCACTCAATGCACAATAAAGCTCTGGAATTTGTTGCCAGAGGATGTGGTTAGTGCAGTTAGTGTAGCTGGGTTCAAAAAAAGTTTGGATAAGTTCTTGGAGGAGAAGTCCATTAATGGCTATTAATCAATTTTACTTAGGGAATAGCCACTGCTATTAATTGCATCAGTAGCATGGGTTCTTCTTAGTGTTTGGGTACTTGCCAGGTTCTTATGGCCTGGATTGGCCACTGTTGGAAACAGGATGCTGGGCTTGATGGACCCTTGGTCTGACCCAGCATGGCAATTTCTTATGTTCTTATGGAGAAAATTGTGCTGCTATGCTCCTTAACTTCATCACACATTGAGAAGATTGACTCTGGTTGCATTCTGTGCTGACAGCAAGGCTTTCGGAAGTAGGTATTTCTTTGATGGAAACACTTGATGGTTGGTTTGTAAAGGGGGGGAGGGGGTACTACCACTACCACCACCTATTTGTGCTTAAAAAAGCAAACCTGGATCTTAGGCGGAGGACTCTTATTTCTGCAGCTGAGATTTTCTCAGCTTTTTGGCTAAGAATCAATCACAAGGTCTGAGAGCTATGACTAGAGTCTTTTTTTGGCCTCTCTGGGAACATGCACAGTTGGGGGAGGGGAATTATGCCTTGATACCAGAGCACCACACTTCACTAGATTATAACCATTCTAGTGTAGGATTAAACCTCCTCTTGTCAATGCACGAATTTGACTCTTACAGAACTATATACTATATTCATCGACCGTTACTTCAACGTTGATATCTTTGAATCTTTCTTCTGCTGTGTCTACAAACCTTTTTACCTTTCCAGGTCATCTCTTCAACATCCTCTTTGTTCATGTGTTTTGTCCTGCTTTCTGTATTCATTTGACCTGTTCTTTGCTATATCTTGGTTCTAGTTTCCTTCTTCAGAAGGCATTTTTGCCAAAGTACACCCAATCAATAGCGACACATGCACGATGGCTGTGAAAATGTCACACTATTCACAACACATGTACCATTTAGCTGTATTTAGAGAAGGCATCAAATAGGAAGACTATTTTTAATTTTATTTTGTGTTCAATCAGAATTGTCCCTTAATTGGGTAGAGCCTAATAAGTAAATTTTCAAAAGGGGTTATGTGAGGAAAATGAGCATAACACAAGCTTCCTGTATTAGCATACAGGGTATTGTATAAACAGGGCAAGTAGGCATGTGTGTTTGGTTTCATGTGCACATTTACTGGTGCAAAAAGTGGCTGAGGTGTACATGGTAACTATTGAGATTGATATCAGTTCAGGTAGTTTAGTTACCAAGTGTAAAATTGCATGAACAAGATTTTGTTTTTTTTTATACACCAGACTTCCCATCTGCAGTTTGATTGTGAAGTTTGAGTGCTCCAGTTGGGGGGAGGGTATTCAGGGTGAAGGTCTAGGTGAACTGGAGGTTGACTGGGTGACCTGGAAGAGAATTGGCAAACTGACTTGAGCATTTGTGGATATCTCAAAAATACCAGCTTTATGTACCTAAACTGTCTGTTCAGAAAATAAGTAGGAAAAGTGCTTTTATTGCAGTGGGAACATGTGTATTTTTGGAGCATAAAGTACATGGTATATTAAATTGTGTAACTCCTGCTGCATAGTTATCCTAAAATAAGATAAAATCTCATGTCCACTTGTGCACACACACACATGCAGTATCACAAATAAGTCTGAGTTATCCTCCAAGGAAGACTAGATAAACATTCCAAAAAGCCAGAGGAAATATGATTTTTGAAGCAATGATGGTGACAAAGCAAACCAGAGCAAATGGTTGCTAACAGATGCTTTTTACTTACGGGCCGATACAGAAAGAAGTGAGAGCTGGCGAGTGCCCGCCCTCCCGACGCGTGCACAGGCCAGTGTCCTGGGTGCGTGATTCAGTATCGGCCCACATGCAAATGAGGGCCTGCGGTAAAAGAAGGCACTAGGGACACTAGCGCGTCCCTAGTGCCTCCTGTTTGACAGCAGATGCTCAATTTTGCCGGCATCAGTTTTCCGAACCAATAACTGTCAGCGGGCTCAAGAACAGATGCCGGTAAAATTGAGCATCTGCTGTTAAAACAAGAGGCACTAAGGACGCGCTAATTTTACCGGCGTCTGTTCTTGAGCCTGCTGACAGTTATGGGTTCAGAAAACTGATGCCGGCAAAATTGAGCGTCAGTCTTCCAACCCGTGGGCAGAATTTAGTTTTGGGTTTTTTTTGTTTTAATTATTTTTGAGGTCTCAGACTTAATACCGCTATGATATTAAGTTAGAGGGTGTACAGGAAAGCATTTTTTTTTTTTCAGTACACTTTCCCGGTGCTGGCCGAAATTAAAATGTGCGGCTTCTCTGCACATTTTGCTTTCTGTATCACGCGGGTCCATCAACATGCATTTGCATGTTGCGGGTGCTACTAGTTTCGGGGTGGGTGGCTGTGCGTTTTTGACATGCTATTACCCCTTACTGTATAAAGGGTAAAAATAGCGTGTCAAACGCGGGCTAACAGTGTGCTCCGCTGGAGCGCACTCTTCTGTATCGGCCCATTAGGCTGGATACGTTTTAGGCATGCTCTTTCATAACTAAATCTCTCACAAACTCAAGTACTTTTGTTGCTGAAGACAAACCTTTAGGTGCAAGCAATAAATGGGGGTTGAAGAAGCAAGCTTGGCACTGTTTCAAGCAAGGCTGTAACCAGAGCAGCCGCCCAGTCGCATGCGTCATACACACTCATAACTTGGGTTTCTTAATGTGATGCAGGGTCCTAAATCATCCTTGCCATTGGAAACTTGCTGTAAGTCATCCTAAATGTTGCCGAACCTCAGCTTATTGGTGAGGTGCATTACTGCAGAGATTAATTAAGGGGATTTGTGTATCTCTTTAAGGGAATTTTATTTATTTATTTTTTTTTGAGAATCACTAGGTGCTGTGTTCCCTGGTTCAATATAAGTGGGTGCTCCTTGGGATTAGATGTGAGAGAAGTCTTGGGCAGGAACCTTTCCCTGCAGTTCAGTTTGGGCAGTGTCCAGTAAATCCCTGTCTTCAGAATTAGGGATGTGAATCGTGTGATCGATCGTCTTAACGATCGATTTTGGCTGAGGGGGGGGGGGAAATCTGATCATCTTAGTTTTTTAGGTTAAAAAATTGTTTTGAGGGGGGAGGGCGGGAAAACTGGCACACCAAAACAACCCTAAAACCCACCCCAAACTGTTTTAAATTACCTGGGGTCCAGTGGGGTGGGGGGGCCGGGCACGATCTCCCACTCTCGGGCCACGGCTGCGTTAAGAGAAATGGCGCCGGTGGCCCTTTGCCCTTACCATATGACAGGGCAAAGGTAGCGCCGGTGCCATTTTGGTTCCTGTGACCAGACGTCACGAGTGCAGGAGATCGCTCCCGGACCCCCAGGGACTTTTGGCCAGCTTAGGGGGCCTCCTGACCCCCGCAAGACTTGCCAAAAGTCCAGCGGGGGTCCGGGAGCGACCTTCTGCACTCGGGCCGTATTGCCAATATTCAAAATGGCACCGGCGCTATCTTTGCCCTGTCATATGGTAAGGGCAAAGGGCCACTGGTGCCATTTCTCTTAACGCAGCCGTGGCCCGAGAGTGGGAGATCGCGCCGGGACCCCCCCCCCCCCCCCCCACTGGACCCCAGGTAATTTAAAACATTTTGGGGTGGGTTTTAGGGTTGTTTTGGTGTGCCAGTTTTCCTGCCCCCCCCTCCCCCGATTTACGATTTTTGACGATAAATCGGGGGAATTGTTGTTGTATCGCAGCTCTAACGATTTTTGACGATTTAAAATATCTGACTATTTGTTTTAAATAGTCAAAAAACGATTCACATCCTATTCAGAATTACCTGATTAGACTCCTGGGGCAGGGCCATCTAGGAGGAACTACGGACAAGGTTATTGGGTTCAAATCTGTAAGAGATGCAAGGATTACACTTCTGATACTATTGTACAGAAATGGGCCTGGTTAAACTTTTTCCTGAAGATTTGCAGGAAGAATGTTTGGTTTTTTTGTTGCTAACTCTCTAAGCAAGTGATCATAATTTTTTTTTTTTTTTTTTTTTTTGACTGCTGTAATCCCAAACCAGAAATATAATTGCCCCTTATTCCCAAGGAGTGGAGCTGAAGATCTTATATTTATTGGGAGTGCAGTCAAATGAGTTAGTGTGCTTTCCCTACTCCAACAGATGGTGGTGTTGACCTGATCTTGAGGCAAGGGCTACATAGCTTTGCTTTGAGAGAACCCACAGAGGCTGGTGCTTAGCTCCTAAATGGGCATTGGAACCTCTTATCACGTCATGTGCCTCAAAGGGGTTACATTAAACACAAAAAATAATCTTTTTAAAATGTAAGTATAGATCTTGCATTCACTCATATGCTTGCATTAGGGAATTCTGGCTGCAATTCTTGGGTCTTGCCATAAGAAATGTTAAATATCAATAGGAAAAAGTTTGCAGGAAGATGTGATTTTTGTCTTGGGAGGGCAGAAGGTTAAAAATGCATCACTTTTTTTTCTTTTAAAGAAGGCAGCTGGGATGCTGACTATTTTTGACTTTTAGCTTCAATTCTATAACAGCAATCATACACCTGCTGCTGTTCTTGCCAGTCTGAAAACTTTTTAAATAATCTATACATTTTAGTGAAACACTTAGGAAAAGACATTGGCATTTCTTTTGGTTTAATGAATTTTTGGGGGTATTTGAAAATGGGTATCCACATTTTTGAGATGACTACTTTTTTTTTCTTTTGTTTAAAATTGTGGGCATTTGTTGAAGAGTGACCTGGCTAAGTCTGCCAATGATCACACTTTATAAACGCTCCTTCCCTCCTCTCCTACATCTACCCACTTTAAAGTAACTGTATCCATCAACCATGTCTTGGCCTAGTTAAATACCCACTGCACTGCTTTGTGAAGAACAAAGCCATAATGCAATGGGGCTGAGAGATTCCGCACAAATTGATTTGCAATTACAAGGCATGTAATGGCTCTCCAATATCCCCCACCCAAAATCAAAATCGCTATACAGAACTTTAATCATGCAACAACATATTTTTTTTTAGAAAACATTTTAGTTTTTACTGAATTGACAGCAGTATATGTATCTTTAATGATTAAGCTGTACAAAGTCAGGAAAATCCTGTGTTCAATCTGACCTTTTTGCTTTGCTTACGCAGAACAGGAAAGGTTGTTTTTGGGTTTTTTGTAACTTCTTGAAGTGCCTCTACTTTTCAGAGGAAGTGGAGGAAGTTACATTAAAGTGAAATGTAAGCTTTTAATAGCTTGACCCCTTTCACACCAAGGTTGCCAGCTGGTTCTAAATATGTACACTTGTATATGTACATGACAGATAAGGTGTGTACACCACTTCAGAGACCTGTGTACATAGGCAGCTCAGTGGCAGTGCTGCACACTGTCATATGGAGGGCCTGGATTTGCTTCCTAGGTTAAGCATCAGCACCTAGGGCTGGATGTGGCAGCAGCAGCCCTCACAGCTCCTAAGGGGGGGGGAAGATTTCTGCTGGCCCTGGTATGTGGCCCCCTACTGAGGACTCTTGCTGTTGGGAGTGGGGGATAAAATCCACTGTAGATGCAAATGAAGGCTCATGGTGCCATTATACCAGCAAGGCTGGTTCAGGTGGAACTGAAAGCCCAAAGAAGCAGGAAGAAGGCTTTGATGCAGACTACTACAACTTACAAGATCATACCCAATTTAAAAACATTAGAGCACAATGCAACAATCATAGGCACATCAACATAGAGACTCGTTGGTTTCTGCGTAAAGCCTTCGCTGTGGGGAAAAAGATGGTTCTGCTCCAGTGGAAGGGGACAACGACTCCGTCGTTCTGGTCGTGGAGGATACATTTGCATCGCCTCATGCAAATGGAAAACATAGCCTCTCAGATAAACCCTCAGCGACGTCGTCGTTTTCTGAAGATTTGGAATGGATATTTGTAGGCGCTCCCACATCGATCCCGGAGCCTGATACTCAAAAGCTGAAAAACTGCTGAATGAGGACAGTCCTACTAGTGTAACACATCACGTTCTCAACATTACCTGACAATTCATTATGCACCTGGGAAGGGGGTCGAGGGGGGAATCAAAGTTGGTATGAAATTACTGTATATAGTCTGGTTGCGGGATTGGGATATGAAAGAAACTGTATATCTCTGATCCCATTTGTACTGTTATACCATTCTAACAAAAATTGTTTACATAAAAAAACATACAAACAACATTGTACAATCACATGCATAATATATAAAATGGAGAAACACTAACCCAAATGAAGCCTGAAAAAAGACCATACCTGTAGGCCCAAAAGCCAGGCTTTGCTATCCACCTTGGTTATAACTTAATTGGAGTTAACGCCTATATCAACTGCACCACATCTTGAAATTTTGCCAAAGAGACCATAACTCTCTCTCATTCCTTCACTCTGTAGTACTGTTCCAGTGAAAGCCCTCATTTAAAAAAAAAAAAAAATTATAATTCTTTCTTTTTTAAATTTCAATTTCACCAAAATGAAACAAATTTTTTTTTCAAAACCTTATAAGGCAAACTTTCTTGTGCAATCTCAAGAAAACAATAATTAGGAAAAATCATACAAACTGACATTTGATTATCACAAAACTCTACTAAATGGGGAGCCATTTAAGTAATAGAAACAAATCTTAATCCTAGTCATCTCACAGACTAGAAGGTTATTCTTCATGATGGACCTAATTCTGCTACTATAGCCTGACTCGCATTCTCTAGATGCTTCCAGTGTTACCCTGGGAGATCTCTGGAGGATGCTACTTAAGCTTGACTCCAATGTTTCCCAGATGAATTCTTCTTTTTCTGCTATGGTTAATGGAAATAGAATGGCTAACGATCAAGGGAGAAAAAAGATTGATTTGGAATCCTCCGTTAAAAATCTGTCTTTGAAAGTGCAGAATGTTCAAGATGTTGAGAGTATGCATACAATAGATAATTTGCTGTTACATAATGAAGCAGAGAATGTAGAATATCTTATAAGAATTAAGAACTTACACTTTGTAAACTTTCCATTTTACTAGGCTGTTATGAGATGTTTGAGGGGAAAATCTTGAACATACAGATAATACATTTTTTTGATATGGAAGGAATCTCATAATTTCCCTGTCCAATCTAATAATATGCCTGAGAGAGTGGAGGAACATGCCCAGGGCATATCAAGGTTTCTTGAAGAGTCTATGGACATTATAAATAAAGAGCAACTTTGTCTCTCTTACTTTAGAAAAAGATAAAGAATTCATTTTTGAAAAATTCTTTAAAAACAAGGATTTACCATTCTGTGGTAAAAATTTGTTTTTCCTGATGTTTCTAAGCGCACACAGGTGTGTAGAAAGCAGTTCCTGGCCCTGAAAAGTAAAACTCTGGATTTGGCTGCAACTTTTTATTTAAAGTTCCCCTGCAGATGTTTTTATTAACTTTAAAAAAAAAAAAAAAAAAAAAAAAAAAAAAAAAAATTTCCAGAACAGTCACACCTAGAAACTATATATTTTTTTTTAAGGCCCTCTTTAGTTTTAACAAGCTGTAATGTTTAAAGTGGCATAGCAAGTTTAGACCCCTGGCTAGAACACGAGGTACGTGATGGTGATACAAGTCAATTTTGTCCCTTTAAAAATCTCTGACCCATTTGAACACATGCTGGTAGGTTAAGCACAGAAACTTACAATTAATGAGCAGAGTTTGCATAAGATTCATAGACCAGATCAGCATCCCAGTGGGCAAGATAAGAAATACACCTTAATTTGTAGCCATTTTGAATGCCTTTTTAATGTTGGGACTTGGGTCTTTTTTTTTTTTTTTCTCTGACTAAAGGAAACAACTTGGAGTTTGTTTTCTAACATCTTTTTGTTGCGTTTTTAACTTAATTAGAAAATGAATACGCATCCCTAGCAAATGGCGTGACATCAGATGACTTTTTTTTTTTTTTTTTTTACTAATCTCTGTATCAAACACACAAATGATTGAAATGACCACCTTACATAAATGGTGGTTTGCTTTAAAATATTTTTAAGGCTTTCTCCACTGTGTACTGGGGAAAGTTCTAGCACTGGGGGATTCTAAGTGACAATGAGGTCCATTCCTAAAGGGTGGATCAGTATCCAAACACCCTGAGGGGGAAAGTAGATGCCTCCTAGGGCTGCTTGGAGCAGCAGGACTGCTGCTACTTTTTTTTTTTTTTTTTTTTTTTTTGCTGCCCTGTGCAAACTATATTATTGTGCTGCTGCCTCCTCATTCTGTTTTCTTTTTAACCTTTTCCAATTTTTTTTTTTAATGTATTTAAACATATTAAGTGCCCTTTCATAGTTTGGGCTTGTAGTCTGGGAGCACACAATTTTACAAAAAAAAAACCCCTCCTCATTTATAACTGCCAGCACATGATAAAGCTGAATCAAAGTCCAATTTGGACAATTGTGTGTGTTTAATAAAACTTATAAAGTGAAAAAAAAATCAACTCTGTGAAGAAACATGCTAAGATATAAAAAAAGAAACTAATAAAATACAGAAATACTCACAATCCCACCCCACCCCCCCCCCCCCCTCAGCAACTAGGCCACTAGTAAAAGGAAGAAAGGCAACAAATAGAAACTGCAAATTTAGCTTGTAATCTCTGCATATTAATTACTATATACCTCGGCTAGACCCAGACTGGGAGTTGATAGCACTCAAGACTCTAGAGTGTGGCTACTTTTTTTGCCCCAGTGCAGTTTATGTTCAATCTCAATTAGATCTGACATACTTACAAGGCTCTCTTAGTAAGGACACCCTCCCTCCACATCCCCCCTTACTGAAATCACTTCCTCCTTTCTTGGGTGGTCCTGGCTGTCATTAATATTCCAAAAATATACCTTTTATGACAGCACTAAAGTCATTCAGAAGCATACAAAACAAGTAGTTGTACACTCAAGAAACCTCAGTCAGCATTAGAACTTGACCAGTTTCTGGGAAAGTTAAAACATTGCAGGAGAAACCTGAACTTGCTATGAAAAAGGACAGAAAAAAATATACTTTGATGCTAGTCCTTGGTTTAACACATCAATGATGTATTTTTAAGAGTCAGTTGGACAGGTGTTAGCTTCCCTCCCCCCCATACCTTGCCCTGATTAATTCAGTCTGTCCTGGACCCATCAAAAAAAAGCTCAGCTTTCTCCAATCTTTTTAATAACTGATACCACCACCTCTGCTGTCCTCTTCTTCCCTCCCCCCCCCTTTCAAAAGGAACACCTTGTCTGTGGAAGGGCATTAGGTCCCCTAAGCCAGTGGTTCTCAACTGTGTTTGTGTTTGTTTTTGGCTGGGACACACCTGACAGATGGTTCTCACATGCGTGACACACTGAACATGTGACCATCACAGGGCTAAATGTAAACATGCACTCTGCATCCACAGGAATCCCCTCAACCCCCAGCAATGAGTGCAGAGCAGATCTAGGGCATTACCCTGTATAACTCGCCATACAAAAAAGATGTTCTGATGACATCTCAGTAAAAGCAAAACAAATTCCTCTTACTACCAGGCACAAAAGCCTTCCTTATGAAAAGACAGTAATTTACCACTAATGTATGTCCTATTGAGAAAACACAACAAATAAGATTGATAAAAATGCCTACATGCTAGTGAAAAACCTCACCTCTGTCACACACCCAGAACTGACCTTCACCAAGTTCAGAAACACCACAAATTATAAATATGGAGACAGAAACTGGAATGGAAAACCAAAAAAGCCACTCTGCATGCAGTGCAAACCTGGAGAAATATAGCACCTAACAGACTCTCAGGATTTGCAATAATGCACACAAACTAACCTGCACAAAGTTACACCTGCATTATGGAGCATATTCAAACAGTAACAACCATATCTAAGAAATACAACTATTAAATCAGGCCCTAAACACTAAGACATTTCCTATTGGGAAAACAGAATAAGCCAAGCTGCTATAGAGCCCCACACAGAAATAATTGTAAAGCTATACTAAAAATGTTACAAAACAGCTGCTGAACAGAATAATATCCAACAATTAAAAACTCATAAAAATTATTAAAACATGTCCAAATATCAATAAAATATTTCAAGACAGCAGACATCGCATAATACCCAATAATTAAAATGGCAGTCAATCAAGAAAAATACATTTTAAAAAGCTGCCTTTACTTGCCCTCTCCAGCAACTCTCCTACTCCTTTCCCTTCCAGCCAATAGCACTCACCAGAAGCAGCAAGGGCTGCTGAAGCTCTGTCCTCACAGTCCTCTTCCTTAGAGCCCACAACCAGACTCACCCCCCCCCCCCCCCCCCCCCCAATTAGACCCTACGGACCAGTCTGTTTCTCTCATCTTCCTGACCAGTCTTTCTCTCAATCACACACAAATTCTCGCACCCAGGCTTCCATTCACACCCTCAGACACACAAGCTCGCACCAAAAACTTCTTCCTTTGCTGCAGGGATGGGCTCCAGTTCCGCAACGGCTTTACTCCGGCAGGCCGCCTTTTTTTTTTTTTTTTTTTGCCGCCATGGGGATGGGCACCCGTGGCGGCCTTGTTTTGTCGGGATTCAACACTGCCATTCCTCCCACCTCACCCCCAGGCTATGCAATACCTGCCTCACCGGCCAATTAAAGATTTATTCCCTTCTTCCTACTCCCACTGGCAGGTAGAAGGGAGGAGGCTTCCGATTGGGCCGCAGGGGCTGGGAGAAGGAAAGTACAACAGGGCAGTGGGACACCGGGAGACGTGACACACCAGTTGAGAAGCACTGCCCTAAGCAAATATTTCAGCCTTGCACACATGCTTCCCCTTACAGTCACACACCATGCATTTATAACAGATTTTGAGAACATTCCAAAGTAATCTTCCAAAGCAAAAATATCACTTAGAACATACATATATATATTTGCACTGCTGTGGTACCAACCAGAAACCTCAACAAGAGACATTTTTAGAACTGATATGGAATCAAACCTTTTTTGTAATGCATGTTGGGTGCAGGCATGGCCCTCAGCCATGAATAAACAATTACACTATAATAAACCTCCCATATCAAAATGACCCTAACTGTAGTACTCACAGTAACCTTATCTTCATAGACATATATTTCACCAAGCCCTAGAACACCTATATACCTCCTGTTAAAACAGAACAAATCAGACTACTAAAAGTCCTTACACAGAAACTACATGCCAACAGAATACCTCATCTTGGTCACACGTACAGAATACAGTCAGACCCTGTCCAAATACAAAATAGACTAGAAAGCATGCTGAGGAAACTAACTGGAACCCACATCAAGCCAACCTCCTATATGCAGAGCAACAATGGAAAAACAAACAATACTATCTCATACAACACTAAAAATATAAAACATATCATAATAAAGCCATATTCATAAACATTTTTAACCAGTTAATAAATATAATATCCAAAACTTCCCAAAAAAATATTTCAGAACAGTGGACACATCTCATGGAATAATGGATGGAGGGGAAGGCTAAGGCAGGCATCCATTCACTTGCACACATCCCAGGCAGGCTCCTATGCACACAGGCTATTCCTGGCAGCTGGTGGCAGAGTTGGACTCTGGACCGTGGTGGGTTGGTCTCTGCAGCATCTCCTGTTGCCACCCCATGCAAATGCACGGTTTGAACACCAGATTGTACCAGGTCTGGGCTCACCCACCACACTTAAAGTTCAATAAAAAAAAAAATTGAGATCTCTTGCAGTTTTCTAAATGTTTAATCCATTTTTAGATAGGAATCCCTGCTCTTGCACCATGGTGGCATTGAGGGACTGGAGGCTAAAGCTCACTTTCCAACTTGCAAATTATATTTTTATATTCAGCAAATTGCTCCCCATATTGCTGAGACATAAGTTCAAACTTCTGAGACAAACCAGTGACTTTAGAGGAGCAGTCAGCAATCCATTTCCCATAAACAAGACACTAGATCCCCCCCCCCAAAGAGTAACATTACCACTGCAGGTCTGGGGAACCCCAGTGATTTTTCCCTTTGCTATGAAAGAGCTATAAGAGCAGAGGAGGCAGCTCTTGACTTTCACTGTAGTTCTGGGGAAAAGGCTGCAACTAAGCTCTGATTCCAGGGCAATAAAGAGTTCCTCCAGCACGGAAGCACCGATGACTTCCTCTCCAGGCATCTCATTCAGCCTGTTCAAAGTACCATGTCACTTGGATGGTGGTGGCTATAAATCCAGGGGACTCCAAGATGTTTGTTCTCCTGGTGATTTGGGCACTCCCTTGCCTATAGGTTCCGCAGTCTTCATGGGTGTGCCCCAAATCTGCAGGAATCCTGAACACTAATGTTATAATAGGAGAGAGAGAGCACTCTCATCGCTGAGGGAAAGTTACTTTCCTCTTCCTTCTAGATTGTTCTTACCTTCCATGCCATGAACAAAGCAATCTCGGTATGACCAGCTCATGCCACCAAGTATTTCTTCAAGGCTTTCTGATTTATTATACATGTATATAGATAGCGAGCTCCAAATCCAGGGCCTGCGACTGAGAACGCCCTCCCAGATTTTGTCGTGATGGGCAGGCTTAAGGGATGGAACATTGAGTAGCCCTGAACTAGAGGATCTGAGTGTGTGATGTATAAACGTTCAGTAAAGATGTAGCCTATGGAGATCTCATATTAAATAAGTGTAAATTATAGGGCCAGTTTATATTGTGGGAGTTTAAGGATGGTATAGTGGGTTCTGTTCTGGTATGTAGTACTTGCCTTGTAGTCTGTCTTTAGTTTTTCACTTAAGACAGTGTATTATGCAATGAAGCTATATTTTTATATATATATATATAAAATATACAGCAAAGGAAGAATGTGTGGCGATCAATCTACTGGTCAATATAATTACACAAATGTTTAATGGGTGCATACAATCAGACACGGTAAAAAATTTTTTTTCTTAAATATACAATTGCAGAAATATAGTACACACAAGGACCCCAACATGGCAGTGTTTCAGGTCAGGGGGACTGCAACTTCTGAGAGTCTGAAATGCAAAAATAGCTCAGTGCAGGAAGTCTTAAATTGATTGTCTGCAGTTGCGAAGATCTGTTAAACATACGAGGCATGGGCTCTGAAGTATTCAGGAGCATAGTACCCGGAACTTCCGTGGGGAATGTTTGTGTAGTTAATGGAGTCCTTAGCCACGGGTGAAGCAAAACAGCCCGTGGTGCTCAGGGGCACCGGATGAGTGCTTAGTCGAAACAATGAAAATGTTTTTGAATTTCATGCACAATCTCTGAAGCTAAACTTATTATAGAAAACCTTTTGTTCAGAAGTTTATGGGGGAAATATGTCCTTGTTTCTGGCTGACTGGATTCTTTCAGGTAAAATGTAAGACCCGCACACATGGACACGGCAATTTTATATTTGTGTGCAAATGGCAACTTGAGCACACAAAAGGTGTGGGGGGGGGGGGGGATTTTAGTAGTAGATACATGGTTCAAAACACCAGTTTCCCCAGTTTGTTCCCACTTGAGCCCAGCAAAGGAGGACTTCCTAAACCCCCTGGCTAACTTGCCATTTTTTACCCTACTATCCCTGAGCCTTAAAACCCCACTCACTAGCCTAGTTTTTGTTACACTACTTACACGCTGTCCACAGCAGAAGTAAAATTACACGGTAGGGGACTTCAGCGTGCGCTTGTGTTGGTGATCACGTGCAGACGTCATGGTGCAGTGCTGGCCTACACATGCCTTGCCTTTTTTTGGTGAAAAAAAAATAATTTTTATGCAGGTCTTAAAATCTGCATGGCACACAAGGCTTTTCAAATCAACCAGTTTGTCTGGTTGACAAGATAGTGGTCTAAATTTAAAATTTGTTTTCTTCTGTTCTATTTTGAGTTTAAATGATTTGTTTCTGTATTTCTGAGCAAAGTATGCTTTGTAATTATGCAAGAAAAAGCACTAAAGTTCAAATTAAAAAAAAAAAAAATCTTATTTAGAACCTATTCAAGATATTTAACCTGATGTGAATATCTCAATCTTGAACCAGTCTGTACTCAATGGTTCTAATACACTGTTTCACCCTTATACGGTCTTTAAGTAGAAAAATCTCCTAAAGAATACATCACACAATTGTCTCTTGAGGAGATACGCATCATTCAGATGGGTACATGGTCTCAATTGCCAACTCAATGCTGTCTCAGTAACAGACTCAAACTGAGCCGAATTGCATTCTTCAAAAATGTCATCTGCAGCATACGTCTTAGTCCTTTAAAGCGCATAATGTGAATTTAATTGTCTACAGTTTAGATGCTGACAACTGCACTTGTGGTTGATTTAGTTTTGTCTTCATACCCAGTACACTTTACTCATTTATGCTAGCATTGTTTTACTATATTTGAGGTGGAGACACTTAAATTTTCAACTTTCTATGGGGGTGTGGAGGCCAAGACTGAGAAACTTATGACCAGGGAGTATTTCTCTTTCCAGATCTGAAACTGTACAACATGGCATGTTTTAAGCTTATTTAACCATACTTTGTACACGTACAATCAGCTATTACTAGCAATGGTAACATGGAATAGACTTAGTTTTTGGGTTATGGCCTGGTTTGGCCACTGTTGGAAACAGGATGCTGGGCTTGATGGACCCTTGGTCTGACCCAGTATGGCATGTTCTTATAAGTCAAAAATGAACAAAATACATAAACATTAAAGCAAGGAACAAAAGAAAATTGACTACCCCCCCCCCCCTGCCAAACCTACAGAAAACCCTTTGTCTTCACCAAAATACAACCACTTAGTACCAGATGAGCCTCAAAGGATAACAAGACAAAGCACACTTCTCTAAACCAGGGGATTTCAACTCCTTTTCCCCATTGTGACACACCTGATGCACAACGCTCACGTGACATTGCTCATTACAATCCACAGGGGAAACTCTTAAAAGGCCCTGTCATACTTTTATTAAGAATGACAAGGTAAAGATAAGAGTACTCTCTCTAAAAAGAAATTACATAAATAGTAAACCTCCCGAATCTGAACAGCATCAACTTCCAGCACGCAAACAGTAACCCCCTTACCTAAGAAAAGGCAACACTGAAATATTACACCAGGCCTTAAGACACCAGTACACCTCCTATTAGGAAAACGGACCAAGCCAGGTTGCTATAGAGCCCTACACAAACTACACACCAGCAGAAAACCTCACCTCTGTCACATGTCCAGAACATCACCTTACAAAAAATATTTTATAAAGCATAAATAAAAACATGCAGATGACAAACTGAATGGAAGTCTCAATAAGCCAGAGACTCTGGGGCCAATGCAATACAGTGCACTTAGCTGAGCACACTGTTAACCCGCAGTTGGATACGGATTGTAGAGGCACCAACTAATCTCCTTGGGCAATAAGGGGCTTAGCACATCTACAACGTGTGTCCAACACAGAGTGAATCTAATAGTGCTCATCAAATGCATGCAAATGAGCCTATTAGCTATTAACTCCCTAAGCAAAAAAAAAAAAGCTCGTCCAGGATGCACATTTAGCAATCAGAAATTAACATCTGCCTGGAGCAGGTGTTAATAGCCGAGTGCTCCTTAAACCAGTTCAGAAAAGCAGGGAAAAAATGCTTTTCTTTACTGCCTCCTACTTAACATAGTTGAGAGAGGATGGCTGGAGGGGGCCACCTGAATTTAAGTGCTTAAATGGGGGGTCACCTTGGCTAAAGGTTTGGGAAGCCCTGGTCTAACTGCCAGCATCTATGCTAATGTCCTGAGGATTTAGGTAACTTATTGTAGAAATTGAAATTTTGCACATGGGACTCCCATTTCTTAACCGCTGGAATTTCCAAATGCATGGCTAAGCACTTTGCCTCTGGATGTTCCATAACTAAGACTTTAAAACATTTTAGATCCCGCCCCTTTTTTCCTTGTCATAAGTTCTATATTCAGAAATTGTAATAGACTCCCAAATATTAATATGTAACAATTTTAAACATAGGCCATGATCAATCTGAACTCCCCAGTGAGAGGAGGTGTCCTGGGGTGGTAGAGGTTAAGGGGGAGGAACTCTCAAATGCTAAATGATGGTTTTAAAATGCATATTTATGTACCATATTTGGTTCTTCCTAAATTAGTTTATTGAACTTAGTCGGGTAATGGTTGGTCAAAGGTATAATAGTGATAGCTGTCTGTGCATGGGATCGCTCATGAAACCTCACCTAAGGCCTGACTTTTTAAAAAGCATTTACATGCATAAAACTGGGTTTTAAGAGTAAAAGCACTTTACTTGTAAGTGGGCTTTTCAAAATTGCTAGAATATATGCATATAGGACTTAAGTCCACTTTACTCAAGTAGGTGACTCTTGAAAATTGCTATATCACATGTATGCACGCAAGTCCCTTGCAAATTCATCTTAGAATACGGTCATGCTGGAAGGGTAGACAGTCTGCCCCCCAGCAGCCATATGAGATGAGATTTATAGTAAAGGCCTACATATGAATACCTAAAGATCAAGATCTGGAATGAGGGGGGATGGTATCATAGACCTTCTGGTATAAATATTGTGCAAGAAGCACCCAAGTCTCAGATGAGAGAACATGCATGGCATGCTCTCCTACGAGAGCCATACAGTAACACTGAACTCAAATATGGGGTAGGCCCAAAGGGTCCCCATTTGGAAAGAAATGAGACTGCCAAAGATCAACTGTGGTTTCACCAGGAATGAAACTGGGCAGGTGAGATGGGCCTTGTGTTTTGCTATTTAGTGTTCCCATGGGTTTCTAGTAAACCCTGCAAGCTTTCAAAGCTACTTCTTTTTTTTTTTTTTTTTTAGTGCTGCTTTCTTGGAAAATGCTTACCTGCAGAGGCTTCTAAGAATAGAAAACGGAGGGAATCTTTTGAGAGAGCCTGGCTAATGCTGAGGAGAGTTCTGTAACAGAACTTCAACAAGGGACGCTGGGAATGTCATTGGTGCCAGTACATACTCTTGTTAGTGTTTCCCAAGGCACACTTACATAAACCAAAAAAATTCATGGCACACCTCATTGGCTGCAGCACATGAAGGAAAAACCAGAAATATGCTCTTTATTTCAACTGTGGCCCTCGGTGCCATTGCTCCATGGATGGGAAGAGCAGGGGGAAGGCTATGCTGGGGCAGTAGAACGAAGGGCAACAGAAGAGCTCTGCACACTGGTTTGGTGGAGGGAGATGATGGATTTCATGCTATACAAGTAAACAGTTTCTTTACTTCCCCTTTCTATTTAGCATTCACTTTTGAGAAGCTTGTGAGCTCTATTGTGAGCTGCCCTGCTCTTGGCTTTATCCAGTTGTCACCAGCAGCAGGGCCATTGCCTAGGGCACTACAGACCCTTGCAGACCAATGTAATAGTGCCCCTCTTCTAGTAGTAGATATGTAATTTTCTTGCTCTCTCCCTGGATGTGTATGGGGGGGCCTGCATGTGAGAATGAGAACCTGTCATGTGTATAGGAGTTGGAGCCTGTGGGGAATGGCAACTTAGTATACTCATACCACTCCTTGGGGTATCTGTGCTGCTTCTGTTGCCACTTTGGAGTGCTCTTTATCCTTGTGATGTCTATTCACAAGTTTCATTAGAAGACTCCAAATTTTAGAGCCCAAAAATTAGACTGCATTGCTTCCCCATTGATTCTAATGGAAAACAGAAATAATTTTGAAACAAACCAAACTTATGTCCTATGGAAAAAAAAAAGTTTTGCTCTGCACATCCCTACTGAAGAGCCAATGAGGTATATTGATATCGAAGGCCTTTCATTCAAAAAGATTTCTAATATCCTTTTGCTTGTGTGAATTGGGCACAATGTGATGGTGCCAAATGCACAACAAACCTTGTTAAATGCTTGACGTGTGCATGACCAAATAGCACAACTGGATATCTGTTCATTCAAAACCAAGATGCCCTGCAATGTTCTGCTTGTGGATATGTGATGCCTAAGCTTTGATTACTTATTTACTGTAAGATGTTTGCTAACATGATTCATGTTTACTGTAACTTTAATCAGTGTGGTTTTAACTATACAAGATAAATTTTGCTAGCTGATCTTGTTAATCTCCATGAGAACTGACTTGTGCAAATGTTATCTTTTAATACTGGTGGAAGTTATAATGTACTGTGCATGCAGGAGCTTCATTAAGAATTTGTTCCAAATCCCATTTACTGTTCTGTAACCTTTCTGTGCCCTGCCTGGTTGGATCATTACCCACTTGTTGCTATATGACATTCCTCTGCTGCCACTATGCCAGCTAGGGCTGGGTTAGGGCCAACTGATGCCGTAAGTACAGCCCAACAGGGCTGCCCCCTTGGCCCTTCACTGCTTAACTGGCAAGACATTAACACTCTAAGTGCTGAAGGGGAAATGAGACCATTTTCTTCCAGGTCAGACCCCACAACTATATTAAACTTTAAAAAAAAACAAAAACTAAATAGCAGAAAGCAATATGAGATGTGCATAAGTTGAGTGTGTGCATGCTGTCACTGCCATCGTGTACAATCCTTTCACCACTGATTACACATTGTTATGGTTGTGGATCCTTGGGCCGGCTGAGACTGCAGGTGTTGCACTGTGGGGACCCACAGTGAGCGTCACAGCTGGGAGGTGGTGCTGGAGAGAGACTCTGAAGAAGGCTTCATCACTGGAAGACCGAGATTTCCCCCCCCTCCCCCCAGGAGGAGCCCGTAGGGACCTGGACCTCTTGGACTTAGGTGGGACCCTATGCAACCAAGGATCCAGGAGGCAGCTGAAGAGATGGTCAATGAGGAAGGCAGGGCCCAGGAGGCTGGAGAGTCTTCACCCTTGGAAGCCCATGAGAGCCCAAGCCGCTGGGACTTAGGAGAATCCTCTGGGCCAGCAAGAACCGGATACCTGTGGAGGCGGATGAAGCTGAAGTCAAAGAACGAAGCCGGGTCAGAAGAGACGATCCAAAGCAGCAACTAGAAACTCGGGGAACTGAGTGAGATCTCGTTGCAAGGCACTGAAGATGTCCAGAAGCAGGGTTTAAATACCCTGACAACATCTGAGGCAGAACTTGAGTTTTCCCGCGCTGGCCCCTTTAAGAGGAACGCCTCCCCGCGTGCGCCTAGGGGGTGGGGGCCAGCCATGGCAGATCGGCGTCTCCCCCAGGAGGGAGAGACATGACGGAGGCAGTACAGGCCAAAGGAGGACTCGCAACGGCCCGGGCTGTCCCCAAGATAGGAGGAGGAACCGGGGCACTGCCCAGGACGTAACAGTACCTCCCCTCTCCTAGACCCCCCCCCCCTTCTCGGGGGGGGGGGGTGTCTGGGTTTAGCCAGGTGGTCCAGATGGAACTGATGGAGAAGTCTGTGGGGGTGGGGGTGTGTGTGTGTGTGTGTGTGGTTTTTTATGGGTTTTTTTTTTGTCCAGGATATAGGAGGGAAGGTTCCCATGAATTCTCCGGAGGACCGTATCCTTCCCATGAGAGGAGGTATTCCCACCCGCAATAATGGAACCTAACGTCCAGGATGTCTTTCATGGTATAAGTGACATCTTGTTCGGCAGTAGCGATGGCAGGCTCTGGAGGCTTGGCATGAAATGCAGAGAGACGTGGAAAACATTATGGATCCTTAGGGTGGATGGCAGGCATAGCCAGTAGGACACTGCCCCCACCCGTTTGGCCACAGTGAGTGGACCAATATACCTGGGAGCCAGGCGTCTGGAGGGAATCCGTAACTGGATGTTCTGGTACTCAGCCATACCTTATGCCCCGGACAGAAGACCGGGGCAGGGCATCATAACCTGTCTGCATATTCTTTAGCCTTGGCAGCCGTCCAGAGTTTCTCTTGGGTGAAGTTCCAGAGATTGCATAGCTGTCGTGCTGTAAGTAGAACTGCAGGGGACAGTACTGTCAAAGGCAGTGGCAGAGGAGGCCTCAGGGTCTTTCCGTAGACCAACTGGAATGGGGACTGGCTGGTCGCAGAGTGCTTATGGTGGTTATAAGAGAACTCTGCCCAAGGTAGCAAGGTGACCCAATCATCCTGGAGGTCCCCCACGACGGCCCGGAGGAAAGTCTCTTTTAAGGTCCTATTAGTATGCTCGGTTTGGCCGTTGCCTTGGGGATGGAAGGCTGTAGTTAGGTCGCATTGCACACCGAACTTCCTGCAAAGGGCCTTCCAATATTGCGCAGCAAACTGCGGACCACAGTCAGAGGCTATGTGCAAAGGGCGTCCGTGTAAACGGAAAATATGTTGCGTGAAGAGGGTAGCTAATTCTGGTGCCGTAGACAGCTTAGCAAGAGGCACGAAGTGAGCCATCTTCGAGAATCTGTCGACCCTGACCCAAATCAGTTTTTCCATCAGAGGCGGGCAGGTCCACAATAAAATCTGTGGACAGATGAGTCCAGGATTTGGTAGGGATTGGCAATGGCTGGAGGACTCCCCAGGGACGACCTCTCAAGGGTTTCCGCCAAGCACAGGTAGGACAAGACCAAACATAGTAACATCTCTTGACCTGCGGCCACCAGTAGAATTCAGTCAAGAGGTCCAGCATCCGGGCTCTTCCTGGATGCCCTGCAGTCAGGGAATCATGGGCCCATGCCAGTATCTTCTTTCGAAGTAGAGAGGGAACCACTGTCTTACCCGCAGGGGCCACCTCGGAGGCAACTAAGAACTTTTGCCAGATCCAAAATATATTGAGGGGGGTTGACTGTATCTTCAGTCTCAGTCGTGCAGGAGAGTGCATCCGCTCGGACGTTCATAGATGCCGGTCTGTAGCGGAGGGAGAAATTGAATCAGCTGAAAGAGTGACCAGCGCGCCTGCCATGGATTAAGGCACTGGGTGTGGCACAGATACTTCAAGTTCTTATGGTCTGTGTAAACGAGTACTGGGTGTTGGGGCCCCCTCCAACCATTGGCGCCATTCCTCGAAAGCTAGTTTGACGGCCAGTAGCTCTTTATCCCCTAGGCCATAGTTCCTTTCTGCAGGCGAGAATTTGTGGGAATAGTAGGAGCATGGCAGGGATTTGCCTCCACTGGACAATTGACTTAGAATGGCCCTGACAGCCATGTCTGAGGCATCTACCTCCATGATGAACTGGCGTGGGGGGTCTGGGTGCCGGAGGCATGTATCCTGGAGGAAGGCGTTCTTCAATTCCTGGAAGGCTCGTAGGGCCGTTGCCGGCCAGTTCCTAGCATCTGCCCCCTGTCGAATGAGGGCTGTCAGCGGGGCCACCATCTGGGAATAGTGGGGATAAATTGCTGGTAGAAATTAGCAAACCCAAGGAACCACTGAAGCACTTTGATTCCCATAGGTTGAGGCCAATCTTTGATGGCTGCGACCTTCTCTGGATCCATACGGAACCCTGTGGAGGATACAATATACCCAAGATAGGGCAGTGATTCTTGTTCAAATTGGCATTTCTCGAATTTTGCATAAAGCCGATTATCTTGCAGATTCTGTAGCACTTGAACATCATGGCGATGCGTCTCCAAGTCCTTGTAATATATTAGTACATCGTCAAGGTAGACAATTACAGAAATATGTAGCATCTCCCATAGAACCTCATTCATGAGGTTCTGAAAAACAGGCAGGGCATTGCAGAGACCGAAGGGCATGACCAAGTATTTGTAGTGGCCATCCCTTGTGTTAAATGCAGTTTTCCATTTGTCACCTGGCCGAATCCTCACCAGGTTATACGTCCCGTGGAGATTCAATTTAGTGAACACCTTGGCCCCCTGTAGTCTGTCCAGGAGTTCTGGGATCAAGGGCAATGGATACCAGTCATGCCGGGTGATGCTGTTCAGGCCACGGTAATCTATGCAGGGTCAGAAGGACCCGTTCTTCTTAGCTACTTAGAAGAACACCGCTCCAGCTGGGGATTTGGATGGCCGAATGAACCCTCTGTCCAGGTTCTCCTGGATGTATGCGGACATGGCCTTCGTCTCTGGGAGTGACAATAGGTACACCCGTCCTCATGGCGGCGTGGTACCCGTAGCAAGTTGATAGCACAATTGAAAGGGCGGTGCTCCAGGAGGATCTTGGCTTTTTCATTGGAGAAGACATCGAGGTAGTCCTGATAGTGGGGCGGCGGTATCAGTGGTCGAGGAACGGCTGTCAAACAGGATTCGAAGCACGAGGGCCCCCCAGGACGCCACCTGGAGAGTATCCCAACAGATTACAGGAGAGTGCTTCCGCAGCAAGGTAGCCCCAGGATGACCGGATGTATAGACCTTTCCAGGATGAGGAATGAAATTTGCTCCATATGCAGGATAAAAGTGCGTAGCGTGAGCGACTTGGTACGAGTAGAGATGGTACCTGGAAGAAGTCTTCCCTGAATGGAAGACACACGGAGGGGGGGGGGGGGGGGGGGGGGGTCTTTGGGGTTGGACCCCAATCCAGAATTGTTGGACTAATTCTGCAGGATAAAGTTTTCCCCAGCTCCAGTGTCAACCAGGGCTAGTGCATCAAACTCCCCTTCGGGAAGAAGTAAGGTCACTGGACAGTACACAGGGAGGCAGAAGTGGCATGACCTAGGGTTAGCTCCCCCCAACTGTCCCTAGGTCCAGGCATTTCCCGGACGCTCGCTACAGTGAGCAAGGAAATGCCCCTTGCCAGCACAGTACAGACACAGACCCTGGGACCACAGTCTTTTTTTCCTCTCCTCTTGAGAGATTGGGCCCTGACCCACCTGCATGGGTTCAGCATCTTGAGCCCCCGGAGAGGCAGAAGGGGAGTGCCCATTCCGGAAAGATGTGTTCCTGGGTCTCTCTGGGCAGGCTTCTCTCCCGGAACCGGAGTTGATATGGCAGTCTACGCGACCCGCCAGATCGATGAGATCATGCAAGTCGTCCGGGAGATCTCTGGCCTCTCCCTTCGTCCTGAAGCCGAGGAGAGAGGCCCTCCAGAAATATGCTGTGCAGGCTGTCTCTGCCCCAGTTCAACTCTGCGGCTAGGGTCTGAACCTCTACAGAGTACTCAGAGGGCGGTTGCCCTGGCATAGCTGCAATAATTCCAAGGCAGCCATAGGCCTGCAGGAGGGTTCATCAACGATCCATCGGAAGGAGGTGACTAATTGTACCAGGTTGGCTAGACGGGAGTTCTGCCGCTCCCACAGCGAAGAGGCCCATGCCAGCAGTCTCCCATCCAACAGGGAGGTAATGTAGCTCGTTTTTTGACCCAGTCCGTGGGAAACTGAGCAGGTAGTAGATTGAAGCGAATGTAACTGATTCAAGAATCCTCGACACAATCTCGTGTTCCCTGAATACCGCGAGGGTGCTGGCATCTGTATGGGCACAGCTGGTCCGGTATCTCAAGACTCCAGGTACCAAGGAACTGGAAGCGGCGGCTCAGACATGGTCGGCTAACCTCTGCACGGTTGCCATCCAGTGAATTGAGGCAAGTTTGTTGCTGTTGCAACCTCTGTGCAGTACGCGGGATGGCTTTCAAGCCTGCGAGATCTGCCGGATCCATGGCCTTGTAAACAGTTATGGTCGTGGACCCTTGGGCCGGCTGAGACTGCAGGTGTGGCACTGTGGGAACCCACAGTGAGCGTCTCAGCTGGGAGGCGGTGCTGGAGAGAGACTCTGAAGAAGGCTTCACCACTGGAAGACCGAGATGAGCCCGTAGGGACCCAGACCTCTTGGACTTAGGTGGGACCCTATGTGACCAAGGATCCAGGAGGCAGCCGAAGAGATGGTCAAACAGGAAGGCAGGGCCCAGGAGGCTGGAGTGTCTTCACCCTTGGAAGCCCACGGCTCCCTCAGGAGGAGCCAGTGAGAGCCCGAGCCGCTGGGACTTAGGAGAATCCTCTGGGCCAGCAAGAACCAGATACCTGTGGAGGCGGATGAAGCTGAAGTCAAAGAACGAAGCCTGGTCAGGAGCCAGAAGTCTGAGACGATCCAAAGCAGCAACTAGAAACTCAGAACTGAGAGAATCTCGTTGCAAGGCACTGAAGATGTCCAGAAGCAGGTTTTAAATACTCTGACGTCATCTGAGGCAGGGCTTGAGTTTTCCAGTGCTGGCCCCTTTAAGAGGACCTCCCTCCCCCCCCCCCCCCCCCCCCCCCCCCACACACACACGTGCCTACGGGGCGGGGCCAGCCATGACTGAGGCAGTACAGGCCCGAGGAGGTCTCTTAACGGCCCGGGCTGTCCCAGAGGTAGCTGGAGGGACCAGGGCACCGCCCAGGACCATAAGAGTACCCCTTCTTGGGGTCTGGGTTTAGCCAGGTGGTCCAGATGGAGCTGGTGGAGAAGACATTTGTCCAGGATATGGGAGGAAGGTTCCCATGAATTCTCCTCCGGCCCATATCCGTCCCACTGGCGATGGAACTAAGCGTCCAGGAAGTCTTTCACAGTATAAGTGACATCTTGTTCGGCAGTAGCGATGGCAGGCTCCGGAGGCTTGGCATGAAATGCGGAGAGGACCACAGGCTTGAGCAGAGAGACGTGGAAAACCATTATAGATTTTAAATAAAATCCATTTTATATACCGTCTTTTAGTAATGCACAATCACAACGTTTTATATACAGGCACATATATTTGGTTATAAAAAAATAAATTTACAAAAGTGCCATTACAATGTCAGTACATGCTCATATAAAATGTATAAGAAATGTGGCATGGATCTAGTCCATGTTTATGATTGATATGGTAATCATACAAGGGTTGTGCTTAGGCTGGAGTGTAACTTAATTACTGAGTATAAAATAGAATAAAAGTTTGTGGGACCACTAATCTAGGTAACCTTGTTCTGAGTTTTTTTTTCATTCTCTGTTCTCATTGTGAAATGCTTTTCTGAATAGCCAGGTTTTTAAACTTTTTTTTGAAAATTTTTGGATCAGCTGTAATCTTGTCTCTAGTGGCAATGTGTCCCAGAACGTTGGACCGGCCAAGGATAGTGCGTGCTCTCTCTCTAACTTGTGTTAGTTTCGCTGTTTTTACCGATGGGATTGTTAGTAGCGCTTTATTGGCTGATCTCAGATTTCTTTGGGGTACGTGTAAGCGTAGCGCTGTGTTTAACTAGTCAGCTTTATCCTCATTGATTAGTTTGTGAATTATGCAAAGTGTCTTAAATTGCGCTCTCTGTTCTATTGGTAGCCAGTGTTTGAGTAATGTGGTCTCTTTTTTTGCTTTTGCCAGTGAGTATTCTGGCAGCAGAGTTCAGAAGGACTTGTAGAGGTTTTATTGTGGAGTACGGTAATCCCAGGCAGGCGTAGCCAGTAGGACACGGGGACAGCCCGGGACCATAACACATATATCATCAACTTTTCATCTTCAGTAGGTAAGCCGCTCGCCTTTTTATTTCAAACACGTATTAAGGTCCCTCCACAGACTGTGTGTCTGTCTGAATTCAGCAATGGAATCTACTTCTAGTGCAGTCTTCTGCTTGTCTGGTGCAGCAACTAACTCAGGCAGACCAGTGATTAGTGTAAGAATTCGCAGTTAGTGTTACGCATGTACAAAGGAGGACATGCTGAGGGGGTCAGGAGGTACACCTGCTCTTGTAGCTCATAAGTGTGTGCAACCACTCTTACACCTGCTAATCAAATAATGGAAATTTAAATCTGACTATCTTTTTTTTTTTTTAAGCTGGGGATCTGGAGCAAGTAGCAGGTTTAGGTAAACTGGTGCTTGGAAGGAGATCTTGGCACAGAGAACTATACCCCCTTTAATTGTAGAGGAGTGAATCACTTTTTTTTTTTTTTTTTCAAATTTTTAATTCTTGAATGTGTTTTCATATTAACATTTTCTTCATGTGAAAACTGTTGCCGGCCAAGTTGTGAGATTATGGGGGCTATAAACTAAGGAAGCGAAATGTATTTGAAAACACTTACATCCAACTTATTCTCTCTTTCTTGGGAGGGAAGGCTACAGTTGTCAATCCACTCATTACTCGGCTTTCAAGCATCCCTCTCAAAATACTTAAGTTTGAAAAAAACAATTGTTTATAAAAACAATCCTCTGACATCAGCCACAGCCTCTCTCATGCAGTTTTGCTCTCACAACTAAAACCTCTTCTAGTACACACTCACCTCCATACACCCAGCCGCCTCACTCATTTGAAATCTTTTTTTTTTATTGTTCTCCCCCATTCTGTATTTAAAAAAAAAAACCAAAAAACGTTTAGACCAAAGTTCTTTTGGCAACTCCTTGTTCAACATGTTTTGACCTTTGATTCTTCATCCAGGAGTATCTGAAACTTTGCTTCAGGTTCGCTTTATGCAGAAGAATCTGCTCAACTACAGAGAGTGAATAGGTGGGCTGTATTCAACTTATTGGCCTTGCTAAGGCAAGTTTTTGTTTTAAACCAACCTAATCTGGGTTTGCTGTGACAAACTGTGTGAACATTTTTTTTTTATTCTTATAAATATTAAATGTAATTATTGTAACTTTCACTGATCTACAAACTCATGCTTTAATGCATTTTGTGGGGGGTTTTTTTTTTTTTTAGGTAGCCATAACTTCACAAACATTTTTTTGTTTACATTCTATGTATGCACACCATTAAAATGACCCTCTAAACTTCTATTTACCATGTTGTCCATTAGCATGTGCATAACCTGTATCTTAGCACCACAGCATTTTGTTGATAAAATTTGTGCTGTTCTCTATAAACTCTAACTGCTATTAGGTAATCCTCTGTAGCTGTCACTGATAATAGGGGATATAATCCCCTTGAAGAAAGGGGATTATAATCCCCTTGAAGAAAGGGGAATTAAGTCTCCCACCCCTGTCTTTCAAGGGGCAGCAAGCAAAATAAATACATTAGTCATCAATTTAACACAGCAACATTACTGGCAGGAATGTGAATGATTGATTGTATGGTCAGAATTGAGTCACCCTGCCTCAGCATACAGAAACTTGGCGAGATTGTGTTTCTGTTTCTGTTGTGGGTTAGTCTCCTCTTAAAACGTCTGGGAACTCCTCTGGTATTCCTAGCAGTTCTTATCTATATTTGTTCTCTTAGCTGCGTGGTGAGAAGGCTTTAATTTTTTTTTTCCCAGGAATATTTTATTTAAATGGATTTAGCTAGACCCATCACAAAAAATTTGAGGTGGGAGATTTCATAATATAGCAAAGATAAACTAAAAGTACAGCAAATGAGGACAAACCAGTATTCAACAGCCTACAAAAAACTCTGCTCTATGGAGACTGCATGAGGACAGGCCAGTTTAAACCAGTGAACTTTCAAGGCCTTCCTGAATGTTCTAGAACAAGTTAGTTGTATTGGCACGAGGAGTGAGCTCATCTGCTGAAACACCCCTTTCTCTTATGTTCAGACGAGCTAACTTCACTGTTGGAACCTTTTTTCTTTTTTTTTTTTTTAATTATTATTATTAAATGTAGTACTCTGGTAGGCGCTTAAACTATAAACCCTTAAGCTTGTTTATGCAAAAGCTGGAGTCCTCATCTAGGGATCTGTGAATTTAAGAAGGCTGTTTGAAACAAAAGCCACCATTTTTAATTGATGTTGGCTGGCACAGAACAAACAATCCTTGCATGTGCCGGTTGGAAAGTAACTTTCCTTGCGTGACTCTCTTCAGAGGATATTGTCCTCTGTGCCAAGGGACACAGTTCAAGGAGGGGGATCTTAGGCCAGTCCTGGATTTCTAATAACCCCATCCTGCTGCATAATAAGGGCAGTGCTGACTTCACATGGTTAGAAGTAAGGCTTTCAAATACCACAGTGCAGTAGGATGCAAGTTATAAAAACAAGGACTGGCCAGAAAATTTTCCTCCTCATACGGTCACTCAGCACTCTGGTAGCATAGAGGTCCATATTCAGAAGCATTTAGCCAGATAACATTAGAATAAACCTCTCTGGCTAAGTGAAGACTTGGGCACTTATTATCCAGCTAGAATTGTTAGCCAGATGAGTTTTCTGACTAGAATTTAACCAACTAGGGGCAGTGTGGGGGCTGTAACTGGAAGGAGATAAGTTATCCAGCTCACTCTGGTCGGCTGTAGACCTGTCTTAAAGTTAGCTGGATAAGCTTATCAAACTGATATTTTAAAATAGCCACACCTATTCAGAGGCAAGGCCATGCTGCTTTAATATATGGGTAGCCAGATTAGCTGAATAAACTTAGCTGAGCTGCCTCTTTGTAATACGATCAGTGTCATCTGCAGATAAAGACCAGTTAACCCCTTCTGTGTCTGGGCCACACTGCTAAAGTTACATCCCAACTGCTAGCCATAGAGGCTTCATCACTTGTAAGATATCAGTTTCTTGTTTTTACTTCTATTAACAAAAACAGAGGAAGGATATGAACCCCCCCCCTATGTCCATGAAGTTTATAAATAGTTAATCTCAGTTTTATTAAGCACTATTAAATTGTATCGGCATGCAGCCAAAAACTTATAGAAGAGTCAAATGGTCCCCTGACCCAGGCCATGTTTCATGAGAACTCTGGGAGGAAACACAACCTAACAAAACAAGGAGAAATCAATTTCAAAAGGGCAACATAAAGATGGACATTAAAGCATCTGAAACTAGAACAAAATATAACACAGCATGGCACAAAGCAATATAAAATCAGCTGCCTTTTTAACATAAACGTTTTAACAAACCATGTTTTAAATCTGCTCTAAACGAAACTAGAGGTCATAAATGAGATTTCACAAAATTAACAGCAAAGGTCAGGCTGACAAAGCTTCTGGTGACCAATAGTAAAAGCATAGTGTATTTGAAGTTTAAAAAAAAAAAAAGCACGGAACAAAGATCTGACAGGGACCCCCCATATGACCTCCAGGGAAACCCCTGGAGACACAATAGTGATATGCAGATGGGCGTGTGCTTCAGACTTCATCTGTGGATTGAATTTATAAAGGCTAAAATACGGAAAAACGCCCCTATACTGCTGAAACCACCACAGAGTAAAAGTAACGAAACGCATGCCAAAGCAAGGCTATTAACTTGTATCTGACTAAAGAAACTTTACCAAAAAACAGGCGATCTAAAGAGATGCAACCAAATTTTAACAGTGCTAAAAACTGAGATGAGCTAGTCATGAATTTTTTTTTTTTTCTGTTTTTACTTCATTTTGTTTCACCCTTTCTTGGTTTACTCCTTGTGTCTGTGCAGTACCTCGCCAGCGCAAGTCTGACAGTTTGAATCAGCAAAAGCCAGGCCAAGACTGAACAGCCTTTGAGAACCCAGAGCATTAAAAAGCCTTAATGAAAGCAACTCGAGGAATTAGCTCTCACTTTCTACCTCTCAGCTTGAAATGATGAATAGTACAAGGAAAGAACTCTCTCTCTAGGTTTTCTATTCTAGTGACCATCTCCTAATCAGGAATTGAAACTGTTACCAAAGTCTTGTGTATCGCAAGGAATTTTGCTGCATCTTGAATTCTGCTACAGTCTGGTCCTTGCCTTCTAATTAATATTGTGCCAGTAAAAAAAAAAAATATACAAGATAAGTACTGCATGTGTTTTAGTTCAGCAAGAGACTTATGAAAATACTGCATTAGTAATCCCAAGAAATGTAGTGAAACAGAAGCCTCAAGTTGGAATTACTAAGCCTCATATCAAAGAATATGGAATGCAGTTAAGAGATGGTCACCAAAGGATATTATACAGCATACAAATTCACAAACTTTATTTAAATGTATTTCTATTCCATTCATAGCAAAATGTACTAAATGGATTACAGCAATTAAAGCAATTGAAATATAACAGACACAATATTTATTTATTTATTTATTTCGGATTTTTATATACCGACATTCTCAATACAAGTATCGAATCAGGTCGGTTTACATATAACAAAACTTTCGCACAAAAGGCGTTACATGGAACAGCGTTTCTTAACATATAACGTATAACATATTGCATTTAGCATATAACCTATAACATATGGATATTAATAATAGATTAAATTAAATATTACATAATAATAATAATAATAGTAACTCGTCAACAGGACGTAGGTGAATGCTCGGCATGATTATAGCGAGAATAAATATCTAGAAAAAAATTAAAGGGTAGACTAAATTGAGATTTGAGGGTACACAGACCATGTTGATGTGCAAAGTATGCGAGAAATCCATGAGTTAAGGAAGACAGATGAATCAGAGAAGAAGTCTTTAAGAAGTCTTTAAGGTGAGAAGTTCAGATCCGACGTAGTTGGGTCTTGAAGGGGGGTAAAGGTGAAACTGGATCTGGTGTTGAGCTATTTTTCTTTTGGCCGGTGTCTAAGTAAACTTGTGATTCTGTATATGTTTGCCTGAAAAGCCACGTTTTTAGATTTTTCTTAAAAGTTAGATGGCAGGTCTCTTGGCGTAGATCTGGCGGTAGTGAGTTCCAGAGTGTGGGTCCGGCTGTTGAGAGTGCTCGTTTTGTTAATGTGGTTTTGATCGGGGGAGCATATAAGGAACCTTTGTAGTTGTGCCTGATGGGTCTTTGAGATGTGTGAAGGCGGAGAAGCGAATTTAGATTTAGGTGGGCGATGCCCATTATGTCCTTGTGGATCATTGATAGAGTCTTGTAGGTGATTCTAGCTTTTATAGGAAGCCAGTGTAGGCTGTGAAGAATAGGTGTTATGTGGGCTCTTTTATTAGTGTTGGTGAGTAGCCTTGCTGCTGCATTCTGCACCATCTGTAATGGTCTGGTGGATAAAGCTGGGAGACCTAGCAGTAGAGAGTTGCAGTAGTCCAGCTTAGACAGAATTAAAGACTGGACTACTAGTCGGAAGTCGCTGAAGTGAAGAAGAGGTTTGAGATTTTTCAGCACTTGGAGTTTGTAATAGCATTCTTTAGTTGTGTTGGTTATAAAGGATTTTAGGTTAAATTTGTTGTCAAGACGCACCCCCAGGTCTCTGACGGAGGTGGAGAGGTTAGTGATTGGATTTGAGAATTGAGTTACGCTTTGAAAGTTGGTAAGGGTGTGATTTTCGTCTGGTGAGATGATGAGGATTTCTGTCTTGTTTGGGACAATAGTAGACAATAGTAGAACAAATATATAAATACATTAAAACTAAAGAAAAAAAACTTACTGATTGCCTGAGTAAACAAATATGCCTTGAAAAGCTTTTGAAACTACTTTCTTCAGAATCTCACAAAGCTCCAGATAAGGCATGCCACAAAGTAGGCCCAACAATCGATTGCAAGAAACACGTATTTTTGAGTCAAGTTGGTCGAAGGAACCACCAAAAGATTCTTTGCAGCAGACTGTAAATTACCACTAAGGTTGCAAAAGATCAGCTAAATAAGCAGGGCCTTTAAATTTCAATACTTTAAACAAGTAATAACTCAAACCTTGACCTAAAACTTCACAGGAAGCCAATATATATCCTTGAGCCAGGGCGTAACATGATCATATCACTGTCCGTCCGTTCCCCCCCCCCCCCCCTTCCCCCCCCCCCAAAAAAAAAATTAACTCTTGCGGCTTTCTCTTATGGGAATATTGAGCCTGATGTTGAAGGACACCTGTACTTAAAAAGGAAAACTGGTCCCAGTGGCTTATAAGCAAAAACTCTGAAGGATTCATTTTACACCCTCTAAGTTACCTTGGTTTCAAAAAAGGAGTCAAACTTGTTCAGTATTTATATATTACACAGTACCTTTTTATTTTATTTTTTGCCAGTACTGATTAAAAATTGCCTGCTGGGACAGGTGTAACAGGCAAATAAGTGACTTGCTGTATATTCATTAAGTTGTAACTTTCTTTTTACCTGTTAGGAAGGGAAGCACTAGGAGAGCGATCCCAATTGAGGGGATTGTGTGCCCCTTGGGCTTCAGCACAACCCCAGAAGACTCCAGAGCAGCACAGAGGTAGGCGAGGCGTGTCCCAGCAATGGTGAAGACAGTCTGACCTCTGCCGGACCTGCATGCTTCTGGAAAGCCAACAACACTGTTGGTTAGCGAACAGTCCTCCGACCGTTCCCAGCCCTTTCGAACCTGCCACTAGGTATCGGCAAGAAGCAGCAGGACAACCGGAGGCCTTGTGACACAGAAGACTCAAGACAGACTAGAAGACTCTGGAAGTGCATAAGGAACTTGGAAGACTCTTGGACGAGATGAGAAGCTGAGAAGGTTCGGACATTGGTACTGTCTGTCAGGGCGCCCTACATAGTCCACACGCGGGACTGGTCACAGACCACCCTGTCCCACTGCATGCCCTACACAACCTGAAGAGTCTGGTCACTGACCAAGCAGAGAGCAGGACAAGCGCAGGAAGGGAATCCAGCTGAGATGAAACTCCAATGATTGGAACAGGAACTGATGGGACAGATTTATCCCAACAAGATGTCATCTGGAGAACCAAAGGAGCTTGGAGGGTCAGGAGGAGCAGAACCTCAGGAAGCCTGGACTAGGAACCTCAGGACATGAAGACATGGAATATCAGTCGCAGACGAGACATGGAGCTCTAACGAAGACCTGACAGAGTGCTGGGAGACGAGACTTCAGGAGCAAGTAACGGCAAGGCAGAAGTGTTGGAAAAGCCCTTTTATAGGGCTGAGACAGGAAACAGTCACCAGGGGGGGCATATCCTGCTGTGGGCTCTTTAAGTCTAGTGAAGAGATGTGGCCCGCACCTTAGGAAGCAGGAAGTTGTGCAGGACCATGGCCAGCGGCCATGGTCCTGCTATCCTGGAAGGGTGGGGGCAGAGGAACAGGCCCAGCCTTGTCTGCAGCTCTCAAGCCGCAGAGGGCAGACTGAGGAGCTGCTCCAGCTGCAAGGAAGACTGGGCACTGTGGCCTCCAGGCAGATAGAAGGTAAGAGGCTGCCCATGAGGGCAGAATCATAACAATTACCCCTGTCAAATTAGTTGAGAAAGTTATAACAATTTTGTCTTTTATTTAAAAGAGAAAACTACTTCCCCTGCCTCCCCATTAAAATGAAATTCATGCCATCTAAGGTCTATTGGAGTAGTAGACTGTATTGTCTGTCTTTCTGTGATTTTTGTCTGTACATCAAGATATATAGTATTCAAAATACAGTTTGGTAAAGGGAAAATATAACTTTTTTATGGTATTTTCTGGGCTGTACTCTGTTTCTATACAGAGCTGGCCCCAAAAGCTTAATGTGGTATTGGTTTTGCCTATTAGCTCTACTGTTGTTGCTATAACTTTGTGTGTGCTTAGCTACTACCAGAGCCATTAAGAGTGCCCACCCATGCACCACCATCATTAATCCTATCTCTCCTCCAGGAAGATAAGATAAAAACTGGCATTTGCAACAGTGTGGTTCTCTAAGGATAGGTAACCTGGACGGGACACTGTCATCCTTTGGCAGGCTCAGCAGAGCCCTTAATCCCATGTTCAATAAAGACTTTAGAAATAGAGTCCATGTTTCAGGGTCCTCGTGTCAATGGCTCTCCCTTCTGAAGCATCTTCTCTCTGTAAAGTGACACACACACCCCCACCCATGGGGATGGATTGCACATCCCTATGCAGCTGCCACTCGCCATCTGAGATCAGCTAACTCTTCAGCAGGTGTGTTCCTTCTAGTGGAAGGCCTAATCTCATTTTAATTTCTTAACCCTCTTACAAATGAGTGCTGAAAGCCATTGACAACGCCAACATTCTGAAATATGCAGTAAGTCTTTTGGATGTGATTTTACTTTGAATTTTTAGTTGCAGACTATGACTGTCAACATATAAATACAATGTACATATTAATTGTTGGTTTGGTTTCGGGCTGTGGGAGTGGTGCTTTTTATTTTTTTTAATCTGGGACTACCTTTAAGGCTTCCATTCCATGGTACATAGATCTATTCCAGTTTTTATGAACTTTGTTGGCCTGAACAGGTAAGAGCCTTCTGGTATGCCTGTGAAGAGATGATGAGCTTCCTAATTAAACAAAAGTTGGAATAGCATGAATACATAAACCTGATTCAATAAGTTCATAGATACAGAAGGGGTGGGGGGCGGAGTCTTACTGAAGGAGGGACTAATCCATCCTTAACTTATTACACTGATACCTATCGTAACTAAAGTTACTGTTGCTACCTATAATGCTTAATTTCTCAGTACCACCTAAAATAAGAGTTTACCTTATAAATAGCTCAAATGACATGGTATGTAACTCTAGGCTAAGTGGCTGCCTGGGTAAAAACTGAAACTGGTACCCTCCAAGGAAAATTATTGCCAGCATCACTCATGCTACAGCTTCTTCAGGCATTTCTTCTCCCCCACCCTCTGATTGCCACCTGATTATCCCCAAGGTGCCAGCACACTGAAGACTTGCGTACCCTCCCCAGGACTGAGCAAACCTACTTGTATTGGCTGCAGAGCACAATCATTAGTGAGGGCATTTCTGCAGGTTGGCCATATCTGTAACAAATCGGATGAAACATTCCATCACTCTGCTACCATGCACTGTACTGGGACACAGTGAAACAGCTTAAAACAATACGTCTAGAGGATATGAGACTTAACCCTGAGGGCAGGTATTGCCAGAGTATGGCAACTTGCACTCTACCCTCTATCTGACAAATTCTAAAATTACAGAACTCTGACCAGTTTCAGAAAGTGGGGTAGGAGAATCTCTCCAAAGATGAATGGGATCCATCAGTGTCACTAAGGAACAGCTGACAGCAAGACCAAGGCTGAGGGATGAATCTCATACACTTGCCAAGGATGATGACACTGGGTGTATTGTCACTGCAAAATGCACTTCATTCTCAAGATAACACCCCTATCAAACTTCTGTCTGGTCCCAAAACCACACCCACAAGAGGTGAAGGAATACCTGCAGGATGTGCTAAACAGAGGATAGATCAAAGTCCAAATCATCCTACTCGGCATGCTTGGGACTACAGAGTTGCAGTGAACTTTATTCCTGATGCCACCCAGTACCACAAATGTAGGCCATACTGGATATTCTATGGGGGAGCTCCCTGCCATCAGGGCTTAGGGGTTAGCTGGAATCTACAACAAACATTCATCACTCCATGGGACCTATAGGAAGGGGTCTGCATGCCATTTGGCCTCTGCTCAGCCCCTGTAGAATTCCAAAGCAACATGGAAGAGTTTGGCAGGATTGAAAGGACATCTACCAGCCTTATTTGATGGAAACTTGG
Organism: Rhinatrema bivittatum; assembly: GCF_901001135.1. NCBI lineage: Eukaryota > Metazoa > Chordata > Amphibia > Gymnophiona > Rhinatrematidae > Rhinatrema > Rhinatrema bivittatum. The sequence goes on from NC_042621.1 coordinate 273,644,130, forward strand.
GCCATAGTAAACCATTTAGTAATCATATTGAGAATGTTTAGTGCTATGCTATCGCCACAGCATGGAATTAACAAAGAAATGTAAAATGTCACCCAAGAATGTCAGCTTCTTGGGTGGCACACTCTGTGGATCCAGCTGAAATCACCAGTGCTGACCTCAAAAGAAACAGGGGGGGTGGGTGTTCTCTGGATAAGGATGATAGCAACATAGAAGTTTGTTTTTTGTGTTTCCTAAGCCATTCTGACCCATCATCAGTAGTTGGAGCCTCAGCAGGAACATTAAAAAAAAAAAAAAATGGACAAAGCATGTGTCTCCAGTTAAGGGTTGGTTGTCATAGCAAGAGCTCATCATCTGACTGAACCACCACCAGGTGCTTAACTAGCTTAAGTATTTGATTCACCCACCATTTACTGAGTACTCAGATTTTACCAGTCTGTTCAAACTTCACTGATGCATCACAGGGGCTAGGTACAATGCAGTACCAGAGCTGCAAAAGAGCAGAAAGACAGAGGAACAAAAAGCCATGGGGAAAATAGCTAGAAAAGCACAGGCACAAATGTTCTTAGTCTGAGCAATAAAGTTCCAGAGCTGCAGGCCCTAAGCGTGGTGGCAGACTTGGCTATTGCTACTACAGAGCCATAGTTCAGTGAATCAAATGAATGGCACGCGACCCTACTGGGTGGTAATCTGAAGGATAGACATGGGAAAAAAAGGGGGAGAAGTAACTGTGTCAAACAGGATCCAAGCAACTGAAATGCATGGGGTGTGGGGGAAAGGAAGCAGCTGAGTGGTGTTTGTTTTGTGGATCCCATTCAGGTACTGTAGGTATTATAATATCTGCTGGTGGGCACTTATCCGAGCATAGATGGTATGGCGTGATACGGCTGCCAAAATAGTCACTCAGTCCTGGATTTCAGAACTATAGCCTTTGGTGAAATGAGAAAGTTATCTTTAAAACAAGAGTTAGAAGACTGGGAGAAGATGGATTAAGTGGACCAGATTAAAAGGAGTTATAATAAAGCTAGCAAATCTTTTATAGAAGAGAACAGACATTTTTAAAAAAAACATTTTATTTCACATTCCATAGTTCAAGGCAGACTACATCGAAACATAAAAGGACCTTATGGCCCATCCAGTCTGCCCAGTAGGCTCTGTTACCAGTTTCCCATACTTATCAGTTACTCAGTCCACCAAGGTCAGGGCTCTTGTTGGTTACTGTTTGAGTCCAATTTCCTCCCCCCTGCTGTTGAAGCCAAGAACTTTCTGATGTTCTGCAATTTCGGTATACAAATCTATTGCATATTAAAAAAAAATAAAAAAAAAAAATCTGACACAAACATCTCATTATAAACTGAAACTTCTCCAACACCCACAAAACCTTATCTCGAACCAATTGACTTTTCAACTATACTACAATCTTTATTTTCAAGAATGGACTAGTGCAACTCCCTACTACTCGGTATTCCCAAATACATTATGGGGCAGATTTTCAAAGGGATGCGCACCGAGCCTATCTTGCATAGGCTCGGCAGCGCGCACAAGCCCCGGGGCTTTCCGGGGGGCCGCGGGTGTGGTTCCGGCACAGGGGTGTTCCGGGGGCGTGGCTGCAGCCTCTGGACCAGAACATGGTGCGACTGCAGCTGGCCAGGCATAACTTGTAAAATAAAGGTAAGGGGGGGGGGGATTTAGTTAGGGCTGGGGGGTGGGTTAGATAGGGGAAGGTGGGGGGGGGGGGGGGCCTGGAAGGAAAGTTCCCGCTTAGAGGGAACGGAGGATGGCTGCGCGGCTTGGCATGTGCAGGCTGCAGATTTTGCGCTGACCCTGTGTTTTATAACATGCACGCGAGCGGCAGCGCGTGCATGTTATAAAATCGGGAGATTTGTTTGCGCTGAATTGCGCAAACAAATCTACTCCCGCGCGCACCTTTTAAAATCTACCCCTATATGCCCACTACAAATTATTCAAAATACAGCTGCTAGACTATTAACAAAACAAACAAGGACAGAAGGCAAAGATAAAGCAAGACAGACCAGTTGTTGCCTTAGGTAGGGATTATTTATTCACGCAATTATCTTGATAAAAGAACCCAACTCTGGCCGAGTTTTGCCCAAGGCTGCTTTGGGGTGGCATCACGGCAGATTAAACTTCAACCATATGTTGTGTACATCCAGTATTTCAGGAATTGATTTTGTACAATGTTCGCTCTAGAGTACATTGGGACTCTAGGGCATACATTTGTACAGATAAACTCCTCTTACCTTTCAGCACTTCAAATGACAGAACATCTTCATTGATGTCAACTTTGCTATTCGAATCTGAATGTGTATGTAAAACTGCCCCTGAAACCTACCTCAACCCAAGTTATAAGTGCCCCCTCTTACAGTGCTATAGTCATCTTATATGTTAGCCTCTACAGAGTCTCTCACCATGCAAAAAACTTTCATAAGTCAATTAAAAACTCAAATTATTAAAACAAAAAAAATCCCCAAAAATTAGTTAATTGAGCCATTTTTATTTTTGCCTATTTTGAAATAAGGATTTAAAACATCTTCACTCTACATACCTGGGAACTTTTGATTTCCAGTCATCCTGAGGTTTCCTGTGGATTAATACAGGAGGAACCTTCTCCTGTCAAATGCACAAGCTCATGGATGCTCTCACCCATAATATACTCTTGCCCACACACATGCTCTTATACTCTCGCCCTCTTACCTGCACAAGCAGGCACCTGGGTCCTCTTTTTAAAGCCAGCATCAGCTGGGCTTAGGCCTCCTTTCTTCTTTGGCTGCCAACGGACCTCTTCTGCCCTCAGCCGCACTGTTTTGCTGCGCTGCCATGGGGTTCCTCTGCTGGCAGGCGCGTTGTGAACCGTGCAGGCATGTCACTTTGCTGCGCTACCACAGGCCTGTCATTTAAGATGTGGTTGGCAGCAAAGTGAGGCGACCATTGGAGAAGCATTCTGGGGCCACATTTTGCCACTTGAAGCAGCTGCCTCATCCCACCTCATTATAGAACCACCCCCTGCCTGGGGGCAAGATTGGCAACTGGGATTTAATGTAAAGGGGTGCAGTAATCCTAAGAAGCTGTGTAATGGGGGAAGGGGAATGGAGGTGTACAGAGTGGGAGCGAGACCTTGGGATGATAGTGACTGAAGCATTGTGGATTACCAGGGTGAGGAAACATCTTAATAATTTTCCTGAATTGATGGGTTCAGCAGTCTATCCAAGGACATAATAGCCTTAGGAATTAGACTGGATTCAAAACTATATCAAGGCTGGAACAAACTTCAGCCATAGGGGTTTTGTTGGATCAGTTTTTATTGGAACAAGGACCTACAGATTTGGATCATCACACTTATCCTTTCAAGATTTCACTACTGAAATGCCTTTTTATCAAGGGTGTGCCATGTATGTATTTAAGTGGTAATCAATTATTATGAAGCAACTGCCTCTCCTGAATTAATCACAAACCAAGGAGAGAGGAGATTCAACTCACTCACCAAATCTAAGCAACGACTCTCAGTGAACTTGTTATCCAACAATTAATTTCCCGACAAATGACAATATCATAAAAATTGTTGCTCTAGTGTTGTAATCTGCAGCCTCTCACCACACAATGGGTCGCAGGCCGTTATCAGCTTACAGAGCTTGGTATAGTATAATCATTTACTGTCATTTGTCCACCCACCAAATACCTTTATTCAATAACCCATCTTATAAACCTATTACTATATTTCTCAAATTATAAACTTTAACTGAACAGAAACGTTCTTTAAAAGTCAAGTTTATCACAAATTGGAATACTTAGCCATAAATTTTCAAAAATGGCGCCTCAGCATCCCAACTGGGACGCTGAGGCGCCATTTTTGAATCTCTAGAGAGACCTGTAACTTCGGTCCGGGATACAATGAATATGTTGGCCTGATTCGAGATATTACGTTTCCCCTGAAGAAGACTGACATTTCAGTCGAAACATGTTGGGATGTTGAAATTGAACAGCAAAGCATTGTAGCTGCTCGATGAAAATTTATGGCTAAGTATTCCAATTTGTGATAAACTTGACTTTTAAAGAACGTTTCTGTTCAGTTAAAGTTTATAATTTGAGAAATATAGTAATAGGTTTATAAGATGGGTTATTGAATAAAGGTATTTGGTGGGTGGACAAATGACAGTAAATGATTATACTATACCAAGCTCTGTAAGCTGATAACGGCCTGCGACCCATTGTGTGGTGAGAGGCTGCAGATTACAACACTAGAGCAACAATTTTTATGATATTGTCATTTGTCGGGAAATTAATTGTTGGATAACAAGTTCACTGAGAGTCGTTGCTTAGATTTGGTGAGTGAGTTGAATCTCCTCTCTCCTTGGTTTGTGATGTATTTAAGTGGATGCATCTTATTCAAAATACTGCAGATAAATTAGTTTGGAGCTAACAAATTTGGCTTATCACTTTTGATGGAACTGCATTGGTTGCCTGTAACCTATTGTGCACACTTTTTTTTTTTTTTTTGGGGGGGGGGGGTTACTTAAGGTTTTAAGTTCTTTGCTTTACATTTTATATTTAAAATGTTTAATTTTGAACTTGTTTTCCCTAACCTCTATACCAATTTAGACTTTAAATTTCATGTGATTGACCACTAATCATATAACCACTTTTTTTTTTTTTTTTTTTTCTCCCAGGAAGGGGGACAGAAGAGAAAAATGGTGACTTAAGTTCAGAAGCATTGAGGATGAACACAGAGGCTCTCTTGTTGCAAGGAGCTGGAAAAAAAGCTCTGGTGTGCTGCTGGTAACTCTACAAGGGGTAACCTGCATGGAGTGGCAGTTGCGATCCTAAAGCCCTGGCTGGGCAGACTGGATGAGCATTTTTGGTCTTTAGGATTAGCTGTTTACTATGAAACGAGCAGGTGCCTGGTGTTCTCATTCTTACTCTGCATTCAGTCCATGACCTACAAATCTGGCATGAGAGGTTGGTGGTAGGTATTCTGTACCATAAAAAAGTAGGGAGAAGGTTATCGCAAACTTGCTCAGAATGCCATCCTGAGGCTCTAAAAGAGTAGCTTGCCTCAACCTTGGCTAAAGGAAACTTTTATATTGCTGTAGTAAAAATAAGAGGTGGGTGGTACCTTTTATAGACTAATCCACTCATCGAGGCTGTGCTTGAAAGCTCTTGCCTCAAACTGGTGCCATCTGCCTCTTGTCATCTTTGCCACCGGGCTATCCCTCTGAAGACTTTATATCTCTGTATATCACAGTGCACGATGAGCCATGCGGTAAGTCGGGACAATATGGTGAAAAGCAGTCATGGGCAGGAGCATATGGACTCAACTGCATTGTCACTAATTTACAACTCCCAAAGTGTGCTATGCAACTTCAAGACTCCTGGAAAAGGCGACTTGTAAAAGAGACAGTGTGGGGATTGGAAGGGGACCTTGCCCCCTCCCATTAGAAACAAAAATCAAACAGGAAGCAGCCAGGAAAGGTTTGGGTACAATTGCTGGTAGCATAGTAATAGATGTAACAGCAGCAGAGGCTACACAGATTCTCAGAGGGAAACAGTGAAAGGAAGAGCATGGGTGGAATAAAATAGATGGTGATGCCAGCACAGGAACTTATTCTAGGTGTACAGCACAGCAAGGCAGAAAGTGGAGAGCTGGAAGAGGACATGGCAGTGTCTTGCCCTCTGAAAAATCCACGTTCAGGGGCTAGGGAGAAACAGAACACTGAAGGATCTCAGCATCATTTTGCAGAGCTCCTGTAAAGAGGAAGAAGAGCAAAGACAGCAGCATGGCTGGAAGTTTTCAGGGCCATACCTCAAAGTTGTGGTATCTGTAAAACAGCACAAGGCCCAGAACTTGTTCCAGCAGTGATGCCTTCCTCTTTTTTTTGTTAGACTATAGTGTTTACAAAATCCCTGCCCTAATGAAGGAGATTGTGTGCAGGACGTATAGAGAATAAGTGTTGGAGTTGATTAGGGGCCTGAATCTCCATGTGACATAATGCCAGGTTTTTCTACAGCAAAACCTGGTTCACAGATACCACAACTTTGAGGTAAGGTCCTGAAAACTTCCAGCCATGCTGCTGTCTTTGCTCTTCTTCCTCTTTACAGGCGCTCTGCAAAATGATGCTGAGATCCTTCAGCGTTCTGTTTCTCCCCAGCCCCTGCACGTGGATTTTTCACAGGGCAAGACACTGCACTGTCCTCTTCCAGCTCTCTACTTTCTGCCTTGCTGTACTGTACACCTAAAAGTTCCTGAGTCTGTGCATCATGCTAACTCACTGACCACCTTCAAAGCCCAGCCTAAAAAAAAACAAACAACAAAAACACCCTTTTCAGGCTGTTTTTAAACCTTAATGCTCTAGTTCTCCTGTTCTGGTTTTAATTATTTCCTATAATAAAGGAAGCTCCCAACATCTTATCCTGTATGTTTGCCTTGACTACATTTAAGTGCTATAGAGCACAGACACTCTTACAGGTATCTGTGTACCGCAGTGCATATGTCTAGTAGCACTATATACAAATGATATGGGGTAGTGGAGGAAACGCCAAGCAAGTACCAGCTCAGTGACTGTGGCCAAGCATAAGGCATCTTCATTTCTGGCAAGCTTGCTGCTGAATTTTGGCATTTCCTCTGCCTTAGTGGGTTTTAGGCTCGTTGTTGGTAGATAAACAAAGTAGAGCCTCCCAGAATCAAATTTTGCTAGAACAAAAACATTGGCAAGCTCAAAGAAATCAAGGTGACAAGATGTGTTATTGTCATAGGTGCATGATAGTGAAAATAATTGGTTGTAGTACAGTAGACAGTCACTAGGTGCCCCCTAGAGGCATAACCTGGAGGAAAGCTATGGGCAGCCTCTAGAAACCTGCAAGGGCTCTGTCAAGCTACAGCGCTGTGGGTTTCTGGGGGTGAGTGCTGCCAGCCAGGAAGGCTGGGGCTGAGCACTGTACAAATACTTTTTTTTTTTTTTTTAAATATAGTTTGAGAGCCCCCCCCCCCCCCCCACACCCAACATGCATTTTTTTTTTTTTTAATTTTGGTAGCCATACCAAAGGCTCTGGGTGGGGGGAAAGCTGGGAGTTCGTTAACGTTTTTGAGGTGTGTTTTTTTTGTTTTTTTTTAAATAGATGTTGGGTAGTACCACTAGATGGTATTTGAGATGTGAGCATTATATGTAATGGATGATGTTTAAGGGAACACACACACTATTTCCCCCAAAGACTTTGGACTGTTATAATTTGGGTGATAACAGTTTAGTGATGGCTTTCAGCCCTTCTTGTTTCCTGTCCTTATCTTGGAAGGGCAGGTAATCGGGGCTCCCAGTATGACTGGCTGGAGTAGCCAGACCATGCTTGGGCTGGTGCAGAAACCCTTCCAAGTGATCTTATGACTGTCTCCTTCACCTCCTGCTTAAATTCCCAGTGAGGAAGAAACCCATTTCACACATGCCACAGCCACAGGCCTCTGATCTTGAGAGGAACAGCCCCTACAGGGTTCCATCCATCACAAACTTACACATACAGGTTCCCGATCGTAAACTTACATTCTTGCTCTCTCTCTCTCCACAGGCAGGCTCTCAATCACAGACGTACTCTTTCACATATACAGGCTCTCAATCATTCACATACATGTTATCTCACACACACACACACATATATATACTTGCTTGCTTGCTCATTCACTCGCTCTCCCTCCCCGGAACTAGCAGCAGCAGCCTCCTCCCGACCGTAACCTTCTTCATTTTCAGCCCTCGCGAAGGAGGAGTTCCATCGGCCGTGGGGGTTGACGTTGTTCTTCATTTTCCTCCGAGCCACACTGCACATTCTACAGACCGCGCCTCTCTTCTGTTCTTCGGGCCGATTCTGACCACACTAGCATGGTCTCTTCTTCCAGCGCACGCGTCCGCTGCTCACCACTTCCTCTTCCGGGCCGCAGGGGGGGGGCGGGAACAAGAGACCATGCCGGTACCGCTGACTCCACCCGGGCTGACAGCATTTTAAGCCCGAGAGGAGGAGGACCGGGGAGCAGCTGGGTCAGCGGGGGACTGGGAAGTGTGGCGACACACCTACCTGTTCTTGGCGACACACTGGTGTGTCGCAACACACCGGTTAAGAACCACTGCCCTGGAGGAGCAGGGGTGATATGATACAGACTTTCAGATACGTGAAAGGTTTTAATGATCCAAAGTCAACAACAAACCTTTTCCATTGGAAAAAAATCAACAGAACCAGGGGTCACAATTTAAAACTCCAGGGAGGAAGACTCCGAACCAATGTCAGGAAGTATTTCTTCACGGAGAGGGTTGTGGATGCCTGGAACGCCCTTCCAGAGGAAGTGGTGAGGACAAACTGTGAAGGATTTCAAAGGGGTGTGGGATAAACACTGAGAATCAAAGTCGTGAGGATGTGAATGAAGAGAAGAGGCATGGGGTGGCTTGTGGAAATGATGACTACTACCTGGTGATTAATACCCTTAGTCAATAAACATACACACGGTTAATACGACTCCAACATTGCTCTATGCTTCAGCGGCAAGAGGAAATGTGGGAAAAAGGATTTGCATTCACAAATAAGCATGGGAGTAGCTTGCTTGTTGGGCGGTTACTACCCCAAACCAAATTAGCCTGATACTTCACTTTGAATACATATACAGCGCAGCTCACTGCTTCAACGGCAGAGGGGAATGAAGAAAAGAGGATTTATTTTCAGACAAAACCAACAAGGACTAAATTGCACAGGCTGGGTAAACAAGTGTGGGAGTAGCTTGCTTATTGTGGTGGTTACTACCCCTAACCAATTAGGCTTGATACTTCATTTTGATGCAGCTCCAGCACTGCTCTCTACATCAATGGCGGGGGTGGAAGGAAATTAGAACCAAAAAGCTACCAATAAGGGCCCTGACTTCAGTGGTCAGAGTAACAGATGAGAAAAATAAGTGTGAAAGCTTGATGGGCAGACTGGGTCGTTTGGTCGTCTTCTGCCATCATTTATATGTTTCTATGATATCTTGTACTTGGATGCTCTAAGCAGTAGGCAATCCCCCTTCTCACTGTTTTAATCTCAAACCATAATGGTGGTGGTCTATCCATGAGCCACTCATGGATGTTGGTTCCTACAGTCAGCTGTACCAGTTAGTTTTAAAATTTCAGAAATCAACTTACAATCTTTGCTATTGTCATTTGGGAAGTTAACAAAAGGGATTTTATAATTAACACAAACATTTGAAGGCAATTACTAATCAGAGATTCTTTTTCATTCAATGTACAATTAAACTCTGGAATTTGTTGCCAGAGGATGTGGTTAAGGCAGTTAGTGTAGCTGGGTTTAAAAAAGGATTGGAGAAGTTCTTGGAGAAGTCCATTACCTGTTATTAATTAAGTTGACTTAGAAAATATTACTAGCAACAGTAAATGGAATAGACTTAGTTTTGGGGTAATTGTCAGGTACTTGTAGCCTGGATTGGCCACTGTTGGAAACAGGATGCTGGGCTTGATGGACCCTTGGTGTGACCCAGTATGGCAATTTCTTATGTTCTTATCCTTCTTAATTTTTCACAAAAAAAAAAGGGTTTTTTTTCTAGACAAGGCGGGGGGCTGTTACTAAACATTTTTTGTCATATTCATGGAGAGATAATTCTGCTCATATACTGCAATACAAATAACACTTTGGCTTCATTTTAGTAGGCTCTTAAAAACCAATTAAAAAAAAATAAATATATATATAGTTTGAGCTATGATCGAGGAAATGCTTCTTGACCTTATTTGAGGCCCGAGTATCAGGAGTGGGAGGGTTAACACCCTGCCAGCCAACATATCCCTCTCCATGCCTCTTGCTAAAGCAGATTTAAACCTCCTGCTAAAAAGTAACAAAAAGAATGTGCCTGGGGCTTTACCAACTCGACTTCCCATCTTTACATTTCTCACTTCATAAATTCATTTAGACAAAAAGAGGTTTAGGTTGTGGGCCCAGCTCTTCCAATTTTTTTATTTCACAGGAACTGTATTACTCTCATAATCCATCATGGGCCAGATTTCTATAGGCGCTGGGGATGGGTAGGGTAGCAGGGAGTACAACATTGGGGCCTCAGCCAATCTGTGAATGACTCAGACTTTGTATTTGATCTGAGCAAGTTTTATTCTCTTTGTTTGTATTCTGCCGACCTGCCCCTCCCTGCCTATGAGCAATTCTTTGGTTATGCACGAGTCTCTCGGTGTTGCTTGCCTCGCAACTATTGGCCAAGTATGGGTCATTTCACATGTCGGGGCATCTTTTTATCTTTTGTTTTGTGGAGTTAAAACTGGAAGCTCTCCAAATCGGCCTGGGCCAGTCATTCATTCTGGAATCGTTTCTGAGTTTGTTTGGGATGTTGAACCGGACAACACGGGTACACTGAGGGCAGGTTGGCGAGAAGTCTTGCATGTCTAACAAGCTGTGTACTATGGGCCTCCTTTTGCACTGTGAATAAGCAAAACCATCTAACTTTTTATGTAATAAAACTAAAAAAAATATTTGCAATTTGATCTTGTACAGGGTAGGAGTTCTGTACATAATTTGTTAGTGGTTTGATTATCTATAACCTTAGGGGGGGGGGGCATAGCATGGCCTTGGTGCTTTTGTGCTAAAAACCCCTGGACCACTAAAACTTGAACGTGCTTTAATCAACACACAGTCTAGAAATGCTCAGGAAAAAAGACCAGGAGAAAAGTGTTTTCCTTTTTTGCCCACATATCCCTGATCTGTCCTATGTATTTCCTGCCTTTTTTATAACAAAAATATTTTGAAGTCTGAAATACTATTTATCTTCCCCCCAGCTGTGGTGATCTGCCTTTCCTTGCCTGAAATCTCCTAAATCTGTGTGCACAAAACTAGGACTGCAGCAAAAAAACAAACTAAACCATGTTATTATATGTACTATACTGGCCCTGATGCTTTTTGCATAGACGGGTTGATAAAGTCCTGTACCAGCGGAGCGATCTGATTCCACTGCAGCCTTTAAGTCGGGCAGTGGGATGGGCTGTACTGGCCCCAGTGAGGTGGCTGGATGGGGAACTGAGGAAGGAGTGTTGGGTTTTTTTTTGTTTTTTAAACTTTAGGCATTTTTGCTGCCTTTTTAGGTAGATTTATTCACCGAGGCCTGTGCCCAGCTGCTGCAGGGAAGCAGGATGGGAAGGAACGCAGTTGGTTGTGGGTAAGACAATGTAGGTTTTTCCTTGTATACAATGTCAAAAATCCTTTCTATAATTGAGCAAATTCGGTCTATGGAATCGCTGCAGGACTAAATGGCCACCTCGGGCTCCAGCAACAACTTTTATCTTCTTTCTAACCTCAGTCCGTACAGACTTTCAGAGATGCCATACAGCAACTCTAGAATGCTACAGTCAAGTCCTTAAGTTCCCATTTCAGACTCAGCAGGCGTGAATATGTATAAATGCTTTTGTAAGAGAGCACAGTGGTATGCTGGTCAGACCAAAGTGTAATTTTCAGCAGCAGGGTGTTTAATTAAACTTAAACTGCTTCAGCCGTGCGTGCAGCAGCGAGGGTGTCCTTTTTTTTTAATTTTAATTCTTTTACAGATGAAAGGAAGGAAGGCGGACCCGTTCTGGAGCGTTACTGGGTGCCCAGCTCTGAGAACTGAATTCCATAGGCTTTAAATATACACAGAACAATGCTCTGTGGCTTCAGTTCTGCCGCTGGGTACTAACTACTCACCAATGCCTAGCCGGCCTGCAGCCTCTGGACTCCAAGCAAGAGCGAAGGTGTCTCCCTAGCTGCCTGGTGCTTGCTGAGCAGAGAAAGGAACAATGCCAGCCATTTTGGACTTTCTTTTGAGGTCTGATTTTTGGTTGGTCTTGGATGTTTACTGTGTGACTGCCTGTGTGGTGTCTTTCTGAACATAGAGACCGATGCAATATTGGCGTGTGTTAAAATGAGCACTCAGGCCCGAGCACCCGTGCTCTTGAGTGCCAATCCACCTCTCCTGGGTGCCTGATTTTTAATATTTAAATTAAATTGGCTGCCGCAGAGAAAAGGAGGTGCTAGGGAAAAGTTGTGTCCCTAGTGACTCCTTGGTATTGGGCACCCAGGAGAGGTGGCTGTCAGCAGCTTAGGAAAACGATGATCTTTTTTTTTTTTTTTGGTTCTTGCAAGCTAATATCTCCATAATATTAAGTCTAAGGACCTACAGCAAAGCAGTATTTGTATTTTTTTGGGCTCCTCAAAGTAATGCCTGCTCCAGGCGCACATTTTTTTTATTTGCATCAGTGAGAAATAGCTAATAGCCTCCATCAAAAAGAATTTACATATGATGAATGCGCTTAGTTGGACAAGCATTTTGGATGCACTAAACCTGTTCTGCATTAGGGGCTATAGATGCGCATTGAGCTGCGTGCGGCAGCCAGTGCATGGTATTGCATCGGCCTGATAAGAGAGCAATTTAAAAAATGGGGTACTGTTTTCTGAAAATTAACTTCCTCAGCTGCTATCATGTAAATTCCAACGCTGATCTAGAAGAGACAAAAAAAAAAAAGGGAAAGACCATCTATAATTCTTGATAAAAAGGGATGATTGAAAAATCCCAGAGATTCAGTGGGCATGTGGTTCAGAATGGGTGTTGGTACCACCTGGTTTCATGACAAAGGAAAATTTTATTTCATTATTGGCAACTTTCAGAACAGGGATTCCCAAGGGCAGCGCGGAGGAACCTGAGCTACGTTACAGTAATGAAGGTGAATATTGACATTTTGTTAACTTTGCCCAAATGCTTTCTGCTATACCTTTATCCATTTCCTTGCCATCCCGCTAGGCTTCTTTATGTGAATTAGGTGCTATATGATAGATAAACAAGCATTTTGCAAAGAGAATGAAGAACAGGAAAAGAAATAAAAGCAGGCAGAATAACATCAGCTCACAGCACGTAATTAGATATGTGCTCCTTTTTTTAAATTTCATTATCCCACCGCTAATGTTAGATAAACTAGACAGTACAAAAGAATTATACATGTAAAGTAAACCTCTTACACATGTAAATGGACAAAATTTATGACATTCATCAAACATTCTTTATTGATTCAAACATTGTAACCGGAACATTAATGGCACTTTTTGATAGAAAGTACTTCCCTATACAATTTTAACATTACTTTACGTGCCTATATGTAAACTGATGTGTTGGTACTTAACGACAGTATAGAAAAGATTTTAAATAAATAAATAAACATCTAGCTCTCGTATGCAAATGCCGAAGGCACAGAAAGATAATCTCTCATTCATCGACCCTGCCCCTTAGGTCTCCAATTCTGTTTCCAAATATAGAAACATAGAAATGACAGCAGAAAAGGATGAAATAGTCTATCCAGTCTGCCCAGCAAGCTTATGGTAGCATCTGCTGCGCCATATGTCACCCCCTTAGTTTCCCAAACCATCAGTCAGGGTCCTTGCTGGTTGCTGTTTGAGTCCAATTCCCTGTTACCTCTTGCCATCGAAGCAGAGAGCAATGTTGGAGTTGTATTCAAAGCATCAGGCTTATTGGTTAAGGGTAGTAACTGCCACACCAGCAAGTTAACCCATGCACTATTTTCTTCATTTCCATCCTGTAGCCTTTAGGGATCAGTGTTTTTTATCCCATGCCTTTGGAATCTTTCACTGTTTTTGTCTTCACCACCTTCTCCGGAAGTGTATTCCAGGCATTCACTGCCCTCTCCGTGAAGAAATATTTCCTGATATTGGTTCTGAGTGTCCTCCTGGAGTTTCATTATGTGACCCCTAGTTCTACTGACTTCTTCTTCTTTTCCAACAGAAAAGGTTTGTTAATTTGTGCATCCATTAAAACCTTTCAGGTAGCTGAAGGACTGTATCATATCCTCCCTGCTGCTCCTCTCCTCCAGGCTATACATACTTGGGTCCTTTTAACTTCTCCTCATAAGTTATTTAATGGAGACAGCACCACCAACATTTGTTGCCCTCCTCTGGACTGTCTCCATCCTGTCTCTCTCCTTTTGAGAGATGGTCTCCAGAGCTGAACACAATACTCCAGGTGAGGCCTCACCAGGGACCTGTACAAGGGGGACTAGAACTTCCTTTTTCATACTGGTTATTCCTCTATGCAGCCCAGCATCCTTCTGGCTTTAGCTATCGCCTTGTCACACTGCTTTGTCTTCAGATTGCTAGACAGTATCACCCCAAGGTCCCTCTCGCTCCATGCACAACAGCCTTTCACCCCCAAAGACTTTCAGCTCTTGGATTACCACACCCCATATGCATGACTCTGCACTTCTTGGCATTGAATCCCAGCTTCCATATCTTTGACCACTGTTCAAGCTTCCTTAAATCACATCTCATTCTCTACTCCTGGCATGTCCACTCTATTGCAGATCTTAGTATCATCCGCAGAAAGACCAACTTTACCTTCTATCCCTTCTGCAGTATTACAAAGATATTGAAAAGGACCGGTCTCAAACCGATCCTTGTGGCACTCTGTTTAACACTGCTGTCTTCAGCACTCCCAACAAGTAGATGACATTGAGTGCTCTTCCTCGATCCAATTCCTCAGTAACCCAATCAGGTCAATCAGATTTGTCTGACAGGACCTTCCTCTGGTGAATCCATGCTGCCTCGGGTCCAGCAATTCTTTTGACTGTAAATAGTTCACTGTTCTTTCCTTTAGCAGCATCTCCATCACTTTTCCCACCACCGAGGTGAGGCTAACCGGCCTGTAGTTTCCAGCCTCTTCTCCGCTCCCATTCTTGTGAAGTGGGACCACCACCGCTCTTCTCTAATAATTACTCGGCACCACTCCCATTTCCAGGGATCTGTTGAACAGGTCACGCAGCGGACCCACCAGCATATCTCTGAGCTCCCTCAGTATCCTGGGATGAACCTCATATGGCCCCATGGCTTTGTCCACTTTCAGTTTTCCTAGCTCTTCCCATACATTCTCTTTGTAAATGGAGTTTCATCTACTCTACCCCTCTATTTTCTTAACTAGCAACGGTCTTTTTCCAGGATCTTCTTTACTGAAGTATTTGTTTAATATTTCTGCCATTTCTTCGTCTCTCTCCACACACTGATCCTTGCCACCTTTTAATTTCACTATAACACTTTTGGACCTTTCTTTCTCTGTATCTGAAAAATGTTTTGTCACCTCATTTTACCTCTTTGCCTGTCCTTTCTTCTGCTTGACTTTTTGCTTTCTTGATTACTTTCTTAGTCTCCCTCACTTTCACCAAAAATATTCTTCCTTGTGTTCCTCCCTTTGGGATCCTTTATATTTCTTGAAGGCTGTTCTTTTTTTGCTTTTATTTTATCAGCCACCTCATTTGAGAACCAGATAGGTTTCTTCTTTCTCTTGCTTTTGTTTACTAATTGCTCCTTTTAGTTTGGGAGAAAATGACCCACTGTTCCACCTCTGTCTTCTAGTCTCCCCCCCTCCCCCATTTCAACAATGTCCTTATTTTTGAAATGCAGAACTCTGGTGTTCGTGTGACTTCTTATCCTGTTTTGTAATAGCAAACCATTCTGTTTGATCACTGGTGCTGAGGTGGGCTCCTACCTGGACATTAGAGACATTATCTCCATTAGTGAGCACTAAATCGATTATAGCTCCCTGCCTTGTGGGTTTCATTAACCATTTGTTTAAACAGAGCCCTTGCAGGGCATCCACTATCTCACTACTTCTGCAGCAGGGATTCTCCAGTCTGCGGGCTGGCAGCTTAAAATCTCCAATCGCCACTCCTCCCTTCTTTCCCACCTTTTGGATGTCTTCAACCAGATCTCTGTCTAGTTCTTCTGTTTGAGCTGTAGCCCTGTCAACCATGCCAGTACAAATGGATGCACCATCCTTTTTAGGACGGCCCATAAAGCTGCTTCTTTACCCCATCTTCCTTGCAGCTCAGTTGCTTAGATATTATGTTGACATAAAGAGCTGCTACTCTCCCTTTGCTGTCCTTAAGTTATAGTCCAGTAGGGCTGTATCCTAATCATGAGATTCTGTGACCCATGTCTCCATGACAGCAACAATGTCCACGATTAGGACTAGCAGGTCTGGACTTTTATTGCCCAGACTACGAGCATTTGTGCTCATACATTTCCACCTTTTTTTGTTCAGGTTACTGCTTTTCTTGGATTCCTTTTGTGCCACCTTCAGCTGACTTTTGTTATTCACTTCACTTCCTTTGTATCTGGGGGGGGTGATGTAATTTCCTTCTGCCACCCCATTGTCTAGTTTAAATGCCTTCTGGCATAGGATTTGCATTTGTTAGGATCCTTTTTCCCGCCATCTTTGACACAGAGCCTCTTACTGTTCCTTTTACGGCCCTGGTCTCCAATATATCCAAAACTTTGTTCCTGACACCAAGTTTTGAGCCATGCATTGAAGTTATTGATATGGCTTAGCCTCTCTTTCCCCTTTCCATGAACAGGTAACACTGCTGAAAAGGCAATAGTCTTCGCCAGAGAGTGGAAATCTCTCTGTACCACTTGCATGCTGTTTCTAGCAAGGTCATTGGTTCCCAGACTGTTGATAATATCAACTTTAGTCTTTGCTGTCGTCTTTGATCGCATTGACTATTTGAATAGCATTTATACTGGCCAATGAACCTGGAAGGCTTTTAACTGTTTCCCTCAAAAAGAATTTCCACTGTTCAAGGAAAATACATCTGCCATGTGCAAGGGAAATGGATCAAGCATTGATATCTTTGCACTATGCCCTCTCACTACACTTCAGCAGGGGAAGATTGATGGTCAGCTTTTTGACCAGTTTTTCTCAATCACCTACATGCTTTCTCTCACATACTTATACACATGCTTTTACTTACACAGAGACTGGCTGTATCTATCTCTCGCTTCCTGCCCCCCCCCCCCCCCCCCTCAGAACACAAATGGTATCTGCAGCAGCCTCCTCTAGCTCCTGCAGTCCCAGACAGAAGAATCCCATAGGCTGTGAGAAGCTAATGTTGCTGTCTCCTTTACTGCTTGCCAGCTGCTCCCAATTTTGCTCCAGGCAAATGCTACTGCATGGGGCCGATGCTGTTATGAATCCTGCCCGTGGAGCCTTCCCCCCACGAGTAGGCCCCTCACCTCGGTCTTGCCGCCTTCAACGCAGCATGGAGCCGCCGATCCTTTTCGCAGCAGGAGCTGCAGTCAGTTTGTCATCTTCACCGCAGCAGGAGCCTCGGACTGCGGGGTGCCTCCCCGGCATGGTGGGCCTTGCTACTCTGCCTCAACGTGGCTGGGGCCACTGCCGACGTCAGCTTCATCTTTGCGGCTGGAAGCCGCAGTCCCCGGGCTTTCCTGGTGGCCAGAGCTGCTTTCGTTCCCTCCTGCAAATGGGGTCTGCTCCTTGGCTCAGCCCTGCTTCTCTGTTGACTACGTCTGTGCAGGGTTGCTGACCATGGTCCTGCACAGCTTCCTGCTCTAGGCGTGCAGCCACACCTCCTTACCAGATTTAAAGGGCCCATGGCCAGATATGCCCTGGGCCTCACCTAAGGACTGTTTCCTGTTTTGGCACTATATAAGGGCTTCTCCTGCACTTCAGCCTTGCCTTGCATTGGTGTTACTTGTCCCTGGACCCTGACGGGATGGATTTACCCCAACATCTTGTTGGGGTAAATCCATCCCGTCTGTTCCTGTTCCTGTCATTGGAGTTTTGTCTCAGCTGGATTCCCTTCCTGCGCTTGTCCCACTCTCCGCGTGGTCCGTGACCAGCCTCTTCAAGTTGTATAGGGCACGCAGTGGGACAAGGTGGTCCGTGACCAGTCCCGCGGGTGGACTGTGTAGGGCACCCTGAGAGACAGTGCCAATATCTGAACCTTCCCAGCTTCTCGTCTCGTCCAAGAGTCTTCCAAGTTCCTTGTCTTGTTGAATCTTCCAAGAGCCTCATCCACTTCCAGAGTCTTCTTGAGTCTTCTGTGTCACAAGGCCTCCGTCTGCCCTCATTCTCAGTCTGGACTGCTGCTTCTTGCCGATACCTAGTGGCAGGTCTGAAAGGGCTGGGAAGTATCGGAGCAATGTTCAAATACCAACATAATGTTGTTGGCTTCCAGAAGCGTACAGGTCCGGCAGAGGGTCAGACTTTGTCTTCATCCATGCTGGGACACGTCTCGCCAACCTGCAGTGCTGTCTTGGATTCTTCTGGGATTGTGCCGAGGTCCAAGGACCCACAGTCCTCAAGTCCTAGCATTCCCTTCTGTAACAGATGATGCTACTTTTCTGTGCAGCATAGCTTTCTTCCTATGCTCTCCACTTCCTGTTCTGGGCCACCGGGGCATGTGTGGGAAGAAGAAAAGGCCAGCCACAGTTGCCAGCCTCTACTACCACCTCTCCTGTTTCCATCTGGTCTTGATAATGCTGATAGCCCTGGCAGCAGTGGAAGATCTGCCTCTCACTTGGTGAGGGAAGAATAGCAGGAGAATAGTAGCATGCGATACTTGCTGGTTCTTGGCGACATACTGGTGGAGAATCTCTGCTTTTTTGAGATGAAGTCCTAGCAAAGGTTTCCTTCTGATAATTCGCCCGTGTAGATCATTATTGTGTGAGCAATACTAGTGTGTCGCTGTAGACAGCTACTGCAGTAGCAGCTGAACTTTTCAGTAGGGTGTTTGTAATAAGCAGTGAGTTCTGTTCTGCAAATCTGTCTAGTCTTCAGGAAGTTCTGAGGTTGTGGCGAGGGCTCTACTGCAGCTTCCAGCGGCCCAACAGCCCTTGCAGCAGAAGAGGACCAGACGTGTGTGCCATACCTCTAACTCTTTACTACAAATTTTTATACAGATTTTATAAGAAGGAATTTAAGAGTCAAGGTGGGTAATGAGGTAGTTAAGTAGATTATCAATGACCCTCAGGACATAATTAAACAAAATAAAATAATAGACTAAATACTTTAAATTTAGCTTTACATCCCTGCATCCTTAGAAATTTTAACTTGATTGTTTTATCAACAAAATTAATATGGAGATAGTCAAACAATGGAAGGGAGGCTTCCCAATCTTTTACCCTGAATGCCACATGTATGACTGTCTTTCTTTTTGCTTCTCCAGGCCTGCCAGCAATTAGACTTGTTTTGACGGCTGGTTGCTCTTTGCCCCTAGTGCTCATCTACAACCTCTCAGCAGCTGGGAGATAGATACATAGAGACCTTCAGAGGCCTATTTCCAATAGGGCAGTCTGGGTGCTGCTTTAGAGGAGAGGGGTTACCTGGAAGGAGGGCATCACCATGATGAGGCAGGAAGCAATACTGTAGCTAGGAGCTGTAGTCGAGGTGATGTAGTATCCTCTTGCATTGCAAATATATCGCTAGGGTGACAATGGCCATGATGATTCGATTATTAGCTAGATAGCTGGCTGGTGGACAAAAGGATTGTTTGGTAATTTACCTGCTTAGTGGGAAGGTGGTAGACCTCATGTGTCATCTAAGATTTTAGATACTGTGGGGTGGGGAGCTGAGTGTCTGGATCCATGTAGATACCAGCAACATAGGAAAGCACAGGAGAGAGGTTGTGTAAGTCAAATTTTTAAGATTTTGGGTAGAAAATTGAAATCCAGAACTTCCAGGGTAGCATTCTCAAATAGTTCCCGTTCCATGTGCAGTGCTTGCAAGCCTCAAGGCTTTCTTTCTGTTCTGTCTGCTCGTTAAAGAGTGGCCAGATTCCAAATTATCCCTGTTAAGTAATAAGCAGGATGGTAATACAAATAAACACTTTTTAAATATCTATACAAATGCTTGAAGTCTAAAAAAAAATAAGATGGGAGAGTTGAGTATATAGCACTGGATGAAGGGGTTGATATAATTGACAGCTGAGACCTGGTCCTAAGGAGCATAACCATGTCCTCTCCTACAGGATACAAATTATATTGAAATGAGAGGATAAATCAGTGGGTGAAGGGATGGCACTATATAAGAGGGCATTAATTCTAACAGCATCAGGGTTCTACAGCAATCAAAATGCAATCTCTAATCTTTATTTATTTAAATTCTTTTACTATACCGATACTCAAGACAAGGTCTTATCATACCGGTTTACAATAGAACAGGGGAAACCAATTAACTAAGTAGAAGGTAAAGTTACATTAAACAGGGAGCGAAAACATGGGAGATGGAAGACAGGAAAGATTTTAAACTATAACAACTGGAGAGTGATAAAATTATCAACAAAAAACAATAGCGTAGCGAGACATAAACAGCGATTTTATCCTAGGTGATTATTAATATAATATATCCTGTGGGAGGAGGAGACATGGGGAGGTGAGCAGGGGGGGTGGTGTCAGGGCAGGGACTGGAAACGGGGAGGGGGGGGGGAGGGATTAGGGAAGAGGTCGAAGGGTGAGAGTCAATGTGGGTTCCTTCAACGGTAAGCTTGTGTGAACAGCCAGGTTTTCAGTTTCTTTCTGAAGGAAACTGGCTAGAAATTCCAGATGAAAAGGGGAATAAAATAGCAACTGAGGATGTATGACTGTCCTCCTGGCCCAAATGAACAAGCAGACAATGACATGCTAAAAAAAAAAATTAGGGAAGATAAAATCAGCAGCACTGTACTGGGTGACTTCAGTTACCCATTATTGACTGGTTAAAGTTCCTAGATGAAATAAATGACTGCTCAAGTTCCTAGATGAAATAAATGACTGCTTTTTGGAGCAGCTAGTACAAGAACACACAAGAGGGGAAACTATTTTAGATTTAGTCCTTAGGGGAAACCAGGATTTGGTGCATGATGGAGCCACTTGGCAAAAGTGATCACACCATGGTAAAATTTGATTTAAATGGAGAGAGGAAGCTAAAGAAATCTACTGTTTATAGCATTTAACTATCAGAAGGGTGACTGATAAAATGAGGAAAATGGTTAGGAATAAACTTAAAAGAGCAGCTGCAACAATTAAGCATTTACATGAGGCATAGCGCGTCAGTTTCCTGTGCTGGGCTCCATCTGATGTCACCCATGTGTGAGGACTACCATCCTGCCTGTCCTTGGACAAAAATTGAAATCTTCTGCTCAGGGTACTACAGCAGTCAAGAAAGCAAATAGAATGCTAGGAATTATTAGGAATGGAATGGAGAATAAAATGAAGATAATGCCTCTGAATTGCTCCATTGAGGGGACAGTTTTCAAAAGGAGTTACACGTGTACTTAGAACTACTCTTTTATTGCAATTTTCAAAAGCCCACTTACTCAAGTAGAGTTTTTTACTTGCGTAAATGTTTTTTTAAAAATCAGGCCCTGTGTGCATTTCTGGTCACCACATCTAAAAAAAAAAAAAAAAAAGAACTAGAAAAAAGTGCAGAGAAGAGCAACCACAATGCTTAAAGGGGATGGACTGATTACTCTGAGTAAATGCTAAAGAGGTTAGGACTCTTCTGTGAGCTGAGGGGGAGATATGATAGAGGTCTATACAATGAGTGAACATTAATTAGTTGCTTACTCTTTTTTGAAAAATACAAATCCCAGGACACACAATGAAGTTAGTCGGTAATACATTTAAAACTAATAAAATAATTTTTTTTTTTTTTTTTACTGAATGCATAATTAAGTTCTGGTCTTCATTGCCAGATGATGTTAGCTATTAGAGTTACTGCATTAAAAAAAAAAAAAAAAGGTTTGAACAAGTTCCTGGATCAAATGGCCATAAACCATTATTAATGTGATGTTGCACAAATCTACTTCTTATCCCTGGGCGAAGCAGCTTGCAATGTTTAACCCTGGGGATCCTGCCAGGCACTTAAGACCTGGATTGGCCACTGTTGGAAACGGGAAATGGGGCTGGAATGACCTTTGCCAGTATGGTAAATCTTGTGTACTTTAGGTAAGTTTTACCCTTTTAAAAACCTATTTTTTTAAAATCTGGGACTGCTTCAACCTGGATTGGGGGGGGGGGTTGTGGAGATGGGCAGGAGTCTTTCAAGACCTCTTGACGGTATTTTTACACTTGGGGTAGGGGGAGGTCAGGGCTGCTGCGGTCCCTCTAAATTTCATCCCCGAGCAGTGCGATGTGCATTAACATCCTGATGCTCTTGCACAAAAATTAGCTACGCCTTTTGATTTGTAGCTAACTGTTCGGGCATTGACATGGCTTCTAGTGTTTTGGCAAGCCCTGTTCATTTCTGTGCATTGAATTACCTAGGCGTGAGCTGCTTTGCATGTGATTTGTGAAATGTATGCATGCAAATTGCAAGCAAAGCAGCTCATCTTAAGGGCCCGTTTTGGGGCAACATTGCACAATATCATGATGAACGACGGTATATAAAAATAGATAAATGTTGCCGCAGTAGGGGTACTACTGCATGCTAAACAGCATTTTTCATGGAATAAACACTGTTGTACGCGTCTCACAGCTTAGTAAATGTACTCCTTGCCCAAATCTAAATATTGCTACTTCTCTGGCTAAGCTAGCCAGCTACGCCGCTTCTCCCAGTTACGCCCCCATCCCGCTCACTATGGAGCTGGATAAGTAGTTATCCAGTTAAGTGACAACAGCTGAACATGGCCGGATATGCAGATGCCACAACTTAGCCAGATAAGTGGTGCTGAATATCCATCTCGCAGGATAAAATAAATAATAGAATTGTGAAAAAATTTCAGAGAACATCCCTGTAAATGAATATAACTCAGGTTCCAGGAATTGATTTAAGAATTTAAGAGAGATATTTGTAATTGACTATTTATTGGATTTATATTCCACCTTTTTTCCCACCTCACAGCGGATTCCATTTACATAGTTCCCTGTCCCCAGAAGGCTCACAATGTACTTGAAAGCAGAATATTTCTGGAGTAGGACCCAGAATTTGGTATTGTCTGAAGTTATTTACAGAGAAGCAGCACCATTCGATCCTTGCACACCAGCAGCAGAACTTGTAATTATTGAGTGTAAAGCAGGACTGAATTATTTGAAGGAGCGGGACTCCTGATTTCTCTCTCTGGGCCTGGATCCTATATCTGTAAGGCATGTTGCTGAAAGCTGCCCTTGTGCCTTTAGGGCACAATTTATAATGTGAATTGGATAGGGTAAGGCTGCCTATACATATTTTACTTTTGTTTGCCTTTATCAGAAAGCTGAAGGCGGTGTATGTAACAAAAATATCAATTCATATATATTATAATCATAAAAGAACCTCTTAAATCTCAAAGTACCAGACAATAAAATAGTACCTAAAAAAAACCCCAAAAAACAACCACCTCTCCCTACCATTCCCCCAAAAAAGTCCAGCAAAAAGCAATAACAACTTATAAACACACAAAGTAGTTTAATAAATATTACAGATCAAAGGAAGAAATAAATCTTCAGCCTAAAAAGTCAAACATGATCTGCTAAAATAATCTGAAAGGGACGAACAGTCTCCTAAAACTAGTAAATACTGACTTATAAGAGATGGCCAATGGTCTGCGAGCCCTGCTTGGTCCAGGGTCAGTGCCAGGATAGGAGTGTAAGGAACCTGTTGCAGGAAGGGAGAGTACATGGTCTTTTTACTTATTTTATATCCCTTTCTCCTTCCTCTTATTTCATTTGATTACTCAGCTCCCAAGTGAGGTGGAGACCAGCTAGGAGAAGTTGCAAAGTTTGCAGCTCTCTGAGGAGGGAATTCACTTGCCGCTTTCCAACACGATGTGCTCCAACCTTTACCGGGCAGCAAAAAACAGGAACCCACGCTGCAGAACCATTTTGATGGCAAAACTCCTCCGGTTATCAAAGTGAACGTTTGCAGTAATACAGAGCCTGCTTTAGGGAAGAATTTGATAAGACAGGAAATGGTGTAGCCTGCTGCTTTGTATCTGTCAGTACATGAGGTAGAGTATGTAAACAAATTTGTGTGTGTTTCATAAAACATCTAAAACCCAAGAGCAGACTATTTTTAATATGTGATATAAATATTCTTGAACAGGCTAGAGCTATAATTTATCTTTAGCAGCCTTATACCTAATATAAATAGTTGCCGTTCCTCTCAGGGGCATGAAATGTAAGGTATACCAAGAGAAACTCCCTAATACTGCTCCAGCAGCAAATACTATAACTGTTCCTGTAGAAAAATTAAGTGACTCTTAAAAGACTCTGAGAACTATTTTTGGCACAGCTTAAAACATTGATAGAGGAATGATGTGAAAGTTTTTAAAAATATTTTTTTTTTATCAGGGATGTGTACATAAAAAAAAAAAAATCAATTTGGTTCATTTTTCTGGTTGGTTTCTAGCAGATGTGCATTGGTTTCATTTGGGATATTTTACAAGTGTTATCAAGTGTTTACGAGTGATAATAGCATTTCCAAAGTGGGTAAAATAGATATGGGTAAACTTTTCCATGGGATATCTAACATGTTCAACAATAAATGGTACCACAGGTATAGTTTAAACACATTACGTTTGTGCACAACCAAATGTATGTAGGCCCCTTACTTAAAGGGTCTGTATTGTGCAACAGACTCTATTCATGTATAGGGTCACCTTGCTTTAATTTAAATTAACTCTTTTTGATTATTTTCTTTTTATCATAAAATCGATAGTCACACAATCTCCGTAATTGTAAGGAGGGGACACAAATACTCATCTACTCCATGGTAGTTCACCCGACACAGCTGTGTTTCGGACGGAATCGTCCTGCTTCAGGGGGTGTCCTTCGAAGTTTTTTGAGAGCGTCGTAAGGCAGCCTTTTATAAATCCATTGGTATTGCTTCTTCTTTATAATTCAATGCAGTCCCGTTGGGCTGCGTCTGCTCTTCTGAATGGCAACTGACTCCAGTGATGGTTATATACCCTGGAAAACCGGAAGTCTTCATTACCGGAACACGAAGTTCTCTTTTCCGTCCGATGCTGACGTCAACGACGGCAGAAGGCTCGACAAGCGTAGTCTTCTATCACGTCCTCGGTGTTTGTTAGGAGGATCAATATTAAGTACTCCGGGGACAGATATGTGTCTATCTAAGGAGCGTCGCGCTTTCGCAATGCTGACTCCTTCAATTATACCTCACAGACACTCAAATCAATGTGTGTAATATTTTGTTCTGAATTGACCCACACTGCATAAAGTTAAGTGGCCATCTCCATCGTCCCTACTTCAACCCTCCCCTTGCCCACGTCAACAAGGGGGATTCAAATAAACATGGCTCCGCCGGGAATCTGCTGGCAATAATGCCCATTTCCTATTAGTGAAAGGGGAAAACGGGTGCCCAAAATGCTTCACCACTACAGTTGAAAATCGTATCCTTAAATGAGCGAATACCAATTCACTTTTTCATTTAGTCCCATGGGATCTACTGTGTTTAGACAATAAATCCAATATTGTTCGCGCATGTTTAACCGAGATTGGATGTCCCCGCCACGTGGATCGGGACGCAACTGTTCAAGGATAAGCCATCGGAGATCCGTGAACTCATGTCTATGTCTAATGCAGTGTGCTACCATAGGAGCAGTCAATTTCTCAGTTCTTATACAACTTCTATGTTCTATGAGACGAGTTCTGATTTTGCGTTTCGTGCGACCGATATACAACAGTTTGCACGGGCACTGAATAACATAAATTACTCGTTCTGACTCACAACTAGTTAATCCATCCAGTCTCAGAATTCTGTCAGAATTGGGAACTTGCCATTGGTCCCCTGTCAATGCCAAGGGGCACATATCGCAGTGTCCGCATCCTTGGTGACCACCAGACTGTCGGGGTGAAACTGTAGACCTAAATGTAGACTTAACTACTATGTCTCTAATGTTCTGACCCCTAAAAAAGGCAAATCTTGGTTTAATCTGGAAGACAGGCTGAAGGGTCAGAATGTGCCAGTGTGTCTTGATGATGTTAACAAGCCTACCCACTTGTTTCGAATACTGTAAAGTACATGTCACATTTTGGGAAAACGGGCGTTGTTGGTATTGTAGAAGGAGATCCCGATTAGCATACAGGGCCCTCTTGTACGCTTTTTTTAGGATAGTTTTCGGATAACCTCTTAGGGCAAATCTATTTGTTAATTCTGCTGCTTGCACCCTAAACTCTTGTACTGTCGAGCAAATACGTCGCAGTCGCAGGAATTGGGAAATCGGTAACCCGTTTTTTAGCCCCAAGGGGTGAGCACTCGAATATTTCAAATAGTTGGTCCGATCCGTCTTTTTTCTAAATAAGGTGGTACTGATCCCCTCATTGTTCCGTTGGATCAAAATGTCTAAAAAAGCTATTGAATCTCGGTCAACATGAGCTGTGAATTTTAAGTTGTTATTTTGTATATTTAACCAGGCTAGAAACAGTTGCAAATTCTCTGCTGAGGAAACCCAAATAAAAAATATATCATCAATGTATCTTTTATAAATCTGTATGTATTGATACCATTGCGATTTGTATAATACTTGGGTTTCAAAATTACTCATGTAGAGATTAGCGATGTCGGGAGCAACTGTGGCCCCCATTGCTACACCTTTGACTTGGAGATATATTGTCTCATCAAATTTGAAATAGTTTTTAAATAAGACCAATCGTAATAGATCGAGTAGAAAACACGTAGGGACCGCATGTGGGCACGGACGACACTGAAGAATTTGTTCCATTAGCTCAAATGCCTCTTGTTGAGGGATGTTCGTATATAGGGCAGTGACATCCAAGGTCACTAACCAATACTCATCTGGTAACACTGATACTCCATCTAAAATCCGCAACATATGTGACGTGTCTTGTAAAAATGATGCTGCTTCCAAAACAAATGGTTTCAAAAAATGGTCTAAGAATGTTGACAAGGGTTCTAACACCGAACCTCTACTAGATACAATAGGACGGCCAGGGGGGGCAGACATATCTTTATGTACCTTGGGGAGGGTGTATAACACCGGAATCACCGGTTGTTTAACCCTTAATGCCCGGGCTTCTCTGGATGTAAGGAAGCCTTCTTGTAAACCTTTCTCCACAAGGTCATCAATAATCTCCTGAAGTTCCTCAGTGGGATCAACCAATAGGATTTGATAATAATCAGTCTGACTGAGTTGGCGATTGATTTCTACTAAATAGTCCTTGGTGTCTTGGATGACAATCGCCCCCCCTTTGTCAGCAGGTTTTATGATGACCTGTGGGTTGTCCGCTAATTGTTTGATTGCCCGATATTGGTCGTACGACCAATCTACTGCCCTTGTCTGGTCGAGCATTGGGCCCTGTTCTTCTAGTTGCACCAAATCCCTTAATACCAACTGTATGAATGTTGCAATGGACGGATCCAGGGGACCCGGAGGGATCCACGTAGATCTAGGAGTAATAATAGACGTGTCTTGTACCGGGCAGTCCTTAAAAAATAGCTTCAATTGCAGTCTTCTAAAGAACCGGTACAGATCAATTCTTGTCTTGAACGCATTATATTTACATAAGGGTACATAAGATAAGCCCTTTTCTAATGCTTTCAGAGTTGTGTCGGTTAATTGCAATTGAGAAATATTAATTATTCCTGGATCCTCCAGCCTACCTCCTACCCTCAAAAATTCTGTTGACTGCGGTATTGTGCTCGAGTTGTTGGGCCCTGCCAATTCGAGGATTTCCCTCCTCTGCGTCCTCTGAATGGTCTGGGATGGAAGGTATTTCTGCCTGTACCTAAAAAAGAAGACGCCGAAGCGGCAGAGCTAACACTCTTATTTTCATTATCACTCCCACTATGACTAGAATCATCTGTAGAATCTTGAAATGTAACATGCGGACGACGACTAATATTCTTTTTATGTTTCCAAAAATAAATATTGTCATTTTTATAATCAGTTTCATCTCTATGGAGTTTTTGTATCTTAAACTGTTTTAATTGATTTTTAAATTGTAAAATATCTTGTTCCAACTTGATGGTAGAGGCTTCTATTGTTTCTATATCTATTGAAGAGGCGAGCTGAGCCCGTATCTCTTCCACCTCCTTATTGCACTCCTTTACCGAAGCAGTTAGGCATTCTACAATCAAGACCATCAGGTCAAGGGAACATTTATTTAGAATAGCTATCCAGCGGGACACAAATTCATCTTCATCTTGGAACATCAGGGGGCCCTTTTGCATCCGCAAACCCCTAGGGATCATCTTCCGTTTGATGTATTCCACTATAGTCACTTGGTGTAATTCTGCCCGAATCAATTTTTTGGAGGCTACCTGTGGTACCATTTATTGTTGATATTGTTGCTAAACGGTTCGGTACACTGGAATACAGTGGTATTGGGTTATTTTTGTTGTGATTGATATCGTACGCTGACCCTAATGGCAACTTCTGAAAGTGATTGGACAAATACTCTGAGTTTTTCCGATACCGAAATTGCCGCCATAATACAACAGGTGTCATTGTTTGATAATGGAGATGTGATAGATACTCAGAAAACCTGGGCAGATTTGACTCTAGCCTCCAAAAAATTGATTCGGGCAGAATTACACCAAGTGACTATAGTGGAATACATCAAACGGAAGATGATCCCTAGGGGTTTGCGGATGCAAAAGGGCCCCCTGATGTTCCAAGATGAAGATGAATTTGTGTCCCGCTGGATAGCTATTCTAAATAAATGTTCCCTTGACCTGATGGTCTTGATTGTAGAACGCCTAACTGCTTCGGTAAAGGAGTGCAATAAGGAGGTGGAAGAGATACGGGCTCAGCTCGCCTCTTCAATAGATATAGAAACAATAGAAGCCTCTACCATCAAGTTGGAACAAGATATTTTACAATTTAAAAATCAATTAAAACAGTTTAAGATACAAAAACTCCATAGAGATGAAACTGATTATAAAAATGACAATATTTATTTTTGGAAACATAAAAAGAATATTAGTCGTCGTCCGCATGTTACATTTCAAGATTCTACAGATGATTCTAGTCATAGTGGGAGTGATAATGAAAATAAGAGTGTTAGCTCTGCCGCTTCGGCGTCTTCTTTTTAGGTACAGGCAGAAATACCTTCCATCCCAGACCATTCAGAGGACGCAGAGGAGGGAAATCCTCGAATTGGCAGGGCCCAACAACTCGAGCACAATACCGCAGTCAACAGAATTTTTGAGGGTAGGAGGTAGGCTGGAGGATCCAGGAATAATTAATATTTCTCAATTGCAATTAACCGACACAACTCTGAAAGCATTAGAAAAGGGCTTATCTTATGTACCCTTATGTAAATATAATGCGTTCAAGACAAGAATTGATCTGTACCGGTTCTTTAGAAGACTGCAATTGAAGCTATTTTTTAAGGACTGCCCGGTACAAGACACGTCTATTATTACTCCTAGATCTACGTGGATCCCTCCGGGTCCCCTGGATCCGTCCATTGCAACATTCATACAGTTGGTATTAAGGGATTTGGTGCAACTAGAAGAACAGGGCCCAATGCTCGACCAGACAAGGGCAGTAGATTGGTCGTACGACCAATATCGGGCAATCAAACAATTAGCGGACAACCCACAGGTCATCATAAAACCTGCTGACAAAGGGGGGGCGATTGTCATCCAAGACACCAAGGACTATTTAGTAGAAATCAATCGCCAACTCAGTCAGACTGATTATTATCAAATCCTATTGGTTGATCCCACTGAGGAACTTCAGGAGATTATTGATGACCTTGTGGAGAAAGGTTTACAAGAAGGCTTCCTTACATCCAGAGAAGCCCGGGCATTAAGGGTTAAACAACCGGTGATTCCGGTGTTATACACCCTCCCCAAGGTACATAAAGATATGTCTGCCCCCCCTGGCCGTCCTATTGTATCTAGTAGAGGTTCGGTGTTAGAACCCTTGTCAACATTCTTAGACCATTTTTTGAAACCATTTGTTTTGGAAGCAGCATCATTTTTACAAGACACGTCACATATGTTGCGGATTTTAGATGGAGTATCAGTGTTACCAGATGAGTATTGGTTAGTGACCTTGGATGTCACTGCCCTATATACGAACATCCCTCAACAAGAGGCATTTGAGCTAATGGAACAAATTCTTCAGTGTCGTCCGTGCCCACATGCGGTCCCTACGTGTTTTCTACTCGATCTATTACGATTGGTCTTATTTAAAAACTATTTCAAATTTGATGAGACAATATATCTCCAAGTCAAAGGTGTAGCAATGGGGGCCACAGTTGCTCCCGACATCGCTAATCTCTACATGAGTAATTTTGAAACCCAAGTATTATACAAATCGCAATGGTATCAATACATACAGATTTATAAAAGATACATTGATGATATATTTTTTATTTGGGTTTCCTCAGCAGAGAATTTGCAACTGTTTCTAGCCTGGTTAAATATACAAAATAACAACTTAAAATTCACAGCTCATGTTGACCGAGATTCAATAGCTTTTTTAGACATTTTGATCCAACGGAACAATGAGGGGATCAGTACCACCTTATTTAGAAAAAAGACGGATCGGACCAACTATTTGAAATATTCGAGTGCTCACCCCTTGGGGCTAAAAAACGGGTTACCGATTTCCCAATTCCTGCGACTGCGACGTATTAGCTCGACAGTACAAGAGTTTAGGGTGCAAGCAGCAGAATTAACAAATAGATTTGCCCTAAGAGGTTATCCGAAAACTATCCTAAAAAAAGCGTACAAGAGGGCCCTGTATGCTAATCGGGATCTCCTTCTACAATACCAACAACGCCCGTTTTCCCAAAATGTGACATGTACTTTACAGTATTCGAAACAAGTGGGTAGGCTTGTTAACATCATCAAGACACACTGGCACATTCTGACCCTTCAGCCTGTCTTCCAGATTAAACCAAGATTTGCCTTTTTTAGGGGTCAGAACATTAGAGACATAGTAGTTAAGTCTACATTTAGGTCTACAGTTTCACCCCGACAGTCTGGTGGTCACCAAGGATGCGGACACTGCGATATGTGCCCCTTGGCATTGACAGGGGACCAATGGCAAGTTCCCAATTCTGACAGAATTCTGAGACTGGATGGATTAACTAGTTGTGAGTCAGAACGAGTAATTTATGTTATTCAGTGCCCGTGCAAACTGTTGTATATCGGTCGCACGAAACGCAAAATCAGAACTCGTCTCATAGAACATAGAAGTTGTATAAGAACTGAGAAATTGACTGCTCCTATGGTAGCACACTGCATTAGACATAGACATGAGTTCACGGATCTCCGATGGCTTATCCTTGAACAGTTTGCGTCCCGATCCACGTGGCGGGGACATCCAATCTCGGTTAAACATGCGCGAACAATATTGGATTTATTGTCTAAACACAGTAGATCCCATGGGACTAAATGAAAAAGTGAATTGGTATTCGCTCATTTAAGGATACGATTTTCAACTGTAGTGGTGAAGCATTTTGGGCACCCGTTTTCCCCTTTCACTAATAGGAAATGGGCATTATTGCCAGCAGATTCCCGGCGGAGCCATGTTTATTTGAATCCCCCTTGTTGACGTGGGCAAGGGGAGGGTTGAAGTAGGGACGATGGAGATGGCCACTTAACTTTATGCAGTGTGGGTCAATTCAGAACAAATATTACACACATTGATTTGAGTGTCTGTGAGGTATAATTGAAGGAGTCAGCATTGCGAAAGCGCGACGCTCCTTAGATAGACACATATCTGTCCCCGGAGTACTTAATATTGATCCTCCTAACAAACACCGAGGACGTGATAGAAGACTACGCTTGTCGAGCCTTCTGCCGTCGTTGACGTCAGCATCGGACGGAAAAGAGAACTTCGTGTTCCGGTAATGAAGACTTCCGGTTTCCAGGGTATATAACCATCACTGGAGTCAGTTGCCATTCAGAAGAGCAGACGCAGCCCAACGGGACTGCATTGAATTATAAGAAGAAGCAATACCAATGGATTTATAAAAGGCTGCCTTACGACGCTCTCAAAAAACTTCGAAGGACACCCCCTGAAGCAGGACGATTCCGTCCGAAACACAGCTGTGTCGGGTGAACTACCATGGAGTAGATGAGTATTTGTGTCCCCTCCTTACAATTACGGAGATTGTGTGACTATCGATTTTATGATAAAAGAAAATAATCAAAAAGAGTTAATTTAAATTAAAGCAAGGTGACCCTATACATGAATAGAGTCTGTTGCACAATACAGACCCTTTAAGTAAGGGGCCCTACATACATTTGGTTGTGCACAAACGTAATGTGTTTAAAACTATACCTGTGGTACCATTTATTGTTGATATTGTTGCTAAACGGTTTCGGTACACTGGAATACAGTGGTATTGGGTTATTTTTGTTGTGATTGATATCTAACATGTTTACATGGTCTTAAATGGTGGCATAAAAGAGGGGTGTTTAGCTCTCTGTGTGCATTTTTTTTTCAAATGAAAGGCCTCCAAATTCATCCCCCCCCCCACCTTCTGGTATGCCTCCATTTCTATAAAAGCAAAAGTACACGTACTTTCTGCAGCTGGAAAGCCACTTACCTAGATATGGGCTGATCATAGGAAGGTTAGTGCTATTTTTACCTGTGCAAAAGGTGTTGAAGCCTTTGAAAATTTATCCCTCCTAGTGCACATTAACATTAAAATCACAATAGATGCATCTATATACCCCCTGCTTCTGCAGCCCAATGTGCTCAGTGATTCTTTTCCCCATGGCCTGCTGCCATTTAGTGGATAATGCCCAGTACATTTCCTCCCTATCTAAAATGGCTTCTAAAAAGAACTGGTGCGAGGAGAGGACTGTTTTTTCTTTGAAATGAAAGTGACAATGGGTCTTAGAATAAAAGAATGTCCAATAACATGTACTAGACAAGCAGCCCATACATTGCGATGGTGAGCACCAGTACATTTGTATTCTTACTCTAACTATTGTAATTATTGTGTCATGCGGGCTGCAATCTGGCAACACCCCCCTCAGGAGCTGGGTTTATCTTTGCCTAGCCAGCCCCTTCCCCAGCAGGTTGAGTCCTTGGGTTCTGGGGACCAGTATGGCTTAAATTTAAGAAGCTACCCAAGGTGGGTTAAGCTGAGCAAAACAGAGCAGATACAGTTTAAACGTGAGGTCAGCCAAAGACATATTGGAAGCAGAGGTCTAGATACTGGACCAAGGAAGAAGCTGAGGTCTGGGGCAAGGAGCTGAGGACTGGATCCTGGAACAGGAGCGTAGCAGGGTACTGAACAAGGGCTGGAACAGAATCCAGAAATTGAGTTGGGCAAGGTAAGGTAGGGAATAAATGCTAGGGACTGAACTGTGCAGGGCCTGTCACGGTCAGACAAGGACAGGACTAAATAAGGCAGACAAGAACACAGACCAGAAAACACTGAGGGCCGAGGACAGCAACACAAAAGGCTTGTAGGCTGCTAAGCAAGGAGAGGCCTAAGTAGGCCACAGAACAAGGTTACAAGCAGCCAGAGGGCCTGGAGGTCACAAGGCAAGCCTACATAGGCCGCAAGACAAAGGAGGCC
This sequence comes from Rhinatrema bivittatum, assembly GCF_901001135.1. Taxonomy (NCBI): domain Eukaryota; kingdom Metazoa; phylum Chordata; class Amphibia; order Gymnophiona; family Rhinatrematidae; genus Rhinatrema; species Rhinatrema bivittatum. The sequence goes on from NC_042621.1 coordinate 273,677,427, forward strand.
AGAAAGCATGGAGGAAGGTAAGCACAGGCAGGTCAGAGTCCCAAGGGTTACTCCATTAAATAGCATCTAGGTTCTGGAAAGGCAAGAGTTAGATGAGGCTGGAGCTTGGTGTGCTGGAGATGAAGCTCTGGGAGATGCGCTGGTAGAGAGGAGGCAGCACCACAGGCTGAATCAGGTGTCCAGGGAGGAGATGGCTTGCTAGCTTGGACCTGAGCTCACTGGAGGCCTCTGCTGGCGAGGAGGTATTAGGGGACAGAATCAGAGCACGCCGAGTGTGAACGGCAGGCAAAATCATGACCTTGTATACTGCTATTATATTCCCACCATCTTGCTCCTATTCCATGAAGTTATTTACATAGCTTAGAAAGTACAAAATATAAATTCAGTAAATGAATGAAATGTAGTTCTTTCTTACAAAGTTACATCTTAACGTTTTGTTTTTCTTTTATAACTTTAGACTTCACACCCTGAATTGGTTATCTAAACCTCCTTTCTCCTGCCCATTTATGATAGGTAGAAGACCAAGGCAGGGCTTACCCAACATTTTTCTTTGTGAACCTACAAACCAGTCAGGTTTTTAGGAGATCCATGATGAGTGTCTCCAATATATGGAAATGTATCTTATGCATATTCATTCTGTTTATCCTGAAAACCCGATCCCTGGTGGACTCTTCAGGATAGTTTCAGGAAGCCTGTGCTTAGCGTCCCGTGGTCTGCCTCTGTGGCCAGTAGTGAACCCTCTGTGAATATAACTTTACTAGTGCTTTGTTAGCGTTTTGATTTTTTCTTCTCTTTTTTGTTCTGGCTCTCGTTCATACTGCTATCTTCCTCGGAGTAGGTAGTAGGTAGCTGCCGAATCACTTTCTTTTCCAGGGTGTATTCCTGCTCTCCCACAAAGGGGTCGCCTTTCACTAAGAATTCACCATTTGGTAGGTTATGGTTAAAGACTGTCATTGGGATATGTCCCATAAACGCGCCGGAGATCATCCTTCACAAAGTCTGGAAGTTCCCTTTGGTGCCCAAAAACCCTCCCGACCTTGCCCCAGTGAAGCTCTCCCTTCATCCTGAAGCCCTCTGGCCATGCATCTTGGTTTCTGCCATTGGCTTGCTGTAATTCATGTAGGGTATTGTACATAGATACTGGAATTGACCTGCGGCAAGTAGCAGGATGGGGGCAAAGAGAAAGGAGGGGTCTATGCCATAAAAATGATGGTATTCCACGTAGCTTCCCTCGGCATCCTGGACAATCATTCTGGTTCTCCACTACAAATGTGAGGGGCCTACTGCTGAAGTTGTGCATCTGGATAGGAGGGAGCATGGTGGAGTAGGGTAACTCACTTTGTCTTCCCACTCCAAGGGAGGACAGGCAGTCTGCTGGAGAAACATACTGGGGGTAGTACTGTTCAGGCACAAAACCATAATGATTCATTGTACAAAGTCAACAGGATTGCATCTTCCTGAACCAGGGATGATTAGTTTCCCGCCTCTTCTCATTCTTCATATACAGCCTCTCCACAGAGTGTGAGCTCTAAAGAGAAAACACAACACAAAATTAAACTTGAAGAAATAGGCAAGCCCTGGACAGCTGTGGTAGTAGAAAAGCTTGGGTTTTGGTATTGTAATTTTCCTGCAGATGTGTTTATATCTTAAGATTCGAAACTAAAGTGAATTTTTAATATGCTTTAAACTGCTTCAAGTGAATTCTCTATTCAACAAAGGCCAAGCAATAAATAAAATAAACGTGACTGTTCCTAATCTCAAATGAAAGCAAACTAGGTAAGCAGCATAACATCACCCTCCTGACTATCTTTCAGCTGACCTACTCTGATAAAATGCCAAACCCTATGGTACAAAGGGATTATACTAATGCCCACTTTTACCATCTCACTGCTCAAGTAATCTACCTCCTCATGACTCCCATTTCTCCCCTCCTGTGTGTTGACACTCTCTAACAGGTAGGGCCAGATGAACGTCTTGAGCAGCCTAGCTGTGGTAAGGAGATCCCCACCCACCTTCACAGATGCTAGGATGAGTGAGGGTCCTACCTCTAACGATGCCTCATAGTGAACAGGGTGTCACCTCCTCACCCTGTACCAGTGGTTCTTTCTTATAAAGCGCAGAAGTGGCTTGGGGTGATTCTATGCCGCTGAAGCCCTGTGCGTTTACGGTGTCAACACTGGCGCTCAGGTAGAGTAGTGCTCAGGAGCAAGCATGGCCAAGACAGCAGCTACCTGCCTAGTGGAAAATCTGGGCCTACTAACAGCTATAAACTTATACTCTGGCCTGTCTTTCCCGCCTTCCAGCTTTAGTTTGTGATTGAACAATTATTTGTATATTGTGTTTTATTATGTGTGTTATTGCTGTAAACTGCTGCTTTTATTATATTTTACTGGCTATGCAATATAGACATTTTTATAAATAAAGTTCTTCCACAACTACGCTGCAGTGGTATCGTACTATGAGAATAAGCTTGTATATCTTATTCAGTCAGCAGAACAACTCAATACTAATACTGGGCAAACGAGTTGAGTCCATGCTCGCTGTCATTTATGTTAACTTTGGGGGAGCCCCTCAGCCTTCATGCAGGACACAGGGTTTCTTTTTTTTTAATTTATAATTGTTATTGCTGAGTAAGCAAAACATGGAAAAAACAGTATACATAAGAATCTGAAGCCAATCAGCAGAATGTAATACAACTTGCAATGAGGTGAACCAAACATATCTAAATATCAAAAGATAGATAGTTCATTGCTTCCCATCCCTCCCCCCCCCCATCATGCTATAAAAGGTAAGTAATACAAAGAAGAATAATAAGTAGGTATATTAGGTATAGCCATGTCATGCCATGCATAATCACTATGAAAAATGAACTAACAAATTAATCAGGAGACTAAAAATGTCCAGTGAACTGTCCAGCCATAAATTCAGGTTGTTGAAAATGTTAGGTGTCTCCATGTTATATAAGGATCCCAAATAAGATGGAATTTGGGTAAGTGATGATATTTAAGTGCCATCAGGCGATATAAGGTACAGGAACTGTCAAGACGACTCAAAATCTCAGATGAGGTAGGCAGTTTAGTTCTCTTCCAGGAGGTAGCAATGGCCATATTGGTAGTGGTGCATACCATTTGAATGAATGTTTGATGATGAACAGACAAAGTGTCATCAGGCATATGGAGAAGAGCTCGTGCCTTGGTCAGCTGAATAGGACTACTGAGAATCTCAGAGAGAGTCGCAGAGATGTACTTCCAGACGGACTGAATGTAGACACAATCCCACCACATGTGACTATATGTGCCCAACTGATTGCAGTTTCGCCAACACTTCGGGTCATTGGCGGTGGAAAAGTGCTGTAGACATGCTGGGGTAAGATGCCATCGATAGAGAAGTTTATAATTGGCTTCCATAAGGCGTGCCGAAACCAGCCCATGGGACATTCGAGTAAAGATGTCTTCCCATTCCTCTTCGGTGAGAGTTCTACCGATATCCTGTTCCCAGGCCTTCAAGTGGGCTGGCTTCGTGGATGGTCGTGATGCCAACAATTTGTACAGTTTGGATATCAGTTCACGTGGCAACTTTGGGGTGGTGCAGTACCCCTCGAATAATGATCTTTGAGCGAAGAAGAATAGACCCTGTGCCTGTATTTGCAGTAAGGAATGGCAAAGTTGCATATACGGTAAGAATTCAGTGCCTGAAAGGTGGTAGGTCTTCTGAACATTTGAGAAAGAAATAAAAGAATCCTGGGCATACAGATTTGAGAAAGAGGTAATTCCTTGAGCCTTCCAAGATTTGTAGGCAGACCTGGGTAGTCCGGGAGAGAATGAAAGTATTATGGAATAAAGATGTCTGAAAAAAAATAGGAGGCAGAGCCTACCAGCTTAAGTTTCCAATCTTTCCAAACGTTGGGTTTGTCTGGTGCATGGTGTGGTCTGCATAGAGTGAAAAGGGAGTCTGGTCTCCAAGTACGATTGGGCTGCCACACCAAAGCGGACAAGGGCATGCTACACAACCATGCCTGTTCCATCTGAACCCAAGGTTTATTATCGCCAGGATGGTACCAGTCAATTATCGGCCTTAGCTGAGCAGCTGCGAAGTACCATAAAAGGTTGGGGAGTCCTAGACCTCCCTGTGCTTTGGGCTGATAGGGAACTGAACGTGCTATCCGGGGTGGTCTACATTTCCAGAGAAAGCGTAATAATTTCCTTTGCCAAATCTTCAGTGTGTCTGGATGTACAGGTATAGGCAAAGTTTGGAAAAGGTATAGAAATTGAGGCAGTACATTCATTTTAAGTGTGGCTAATCGATCCAACCAAGTCAAAGGCAGAGAGTTCCATCTAATGAAGGAGAGGAACATAGTTAAGCTGAAATAATTCAGATACATTTTTGCCAATATAAACACCCAAATATTTAAGCTTAGTTGATGCCCATTTAAAGGGATGAGATCGCTGAAGGGAAAGTACCATCTCTGGGGGACAGGAAATATTCAAGATTTCAGAATTATCCCAGTTTATTTTGAAGCCAGAGACAGCACTAAAGTGAGCGAGTTCAGATTCTATCTCCTTGAGGGACGTGGAAGGATTGCTAACTGTAAACATGATGTCGTCAGCAAATAGAGACAATTTATATTGCTGTGAATTTAAGGGAAATCCGAGAATATTCAGGTTATTTCGTATACGTGTAGCCAATGGCTCAAGAAATATAGCAAAGAGTATGGGGGACAAGGGGCATCCTTGTCTAGTGCCTCTCTGGACAGAGAAAGGTTCTGAGTATTTATTTATTTATTTATTTATTTATTATTTTTATTATACCGAGTTTCATGATAGGAATCACATCAACCCGGTTTACAATTAACAATGTGAGTAAAGGCAGAGAGTAACATAGTAAAACATTTCCCAATTCAACGTCACATATAGAATGAAACTTAACAGATATAATAACAATATTTAGGATGTGAGAAAGTTACAAAAAACAAGGAAAAATAACTAGGATCTGAAAGGGGGAGGAAATTGAAGGAAGAATATTAACATTTTAGCCAACTGTATCAATTAATAAATATGTATAGTATTATAAAAATATAGATGAGTAGCAAAAATGATCAAATATGATGCTGTTGTGAAGTATAATAATAAGATGCTGTGACTGCGTATGAAGTTAGTGGGTTTATTACAGTTCACTAACTTTGTGTTTGTGCTGATGGGTGGGGAATTTAATCCAGTTCTGGGAACGCTTTTTTAAAAAGCCACGTTTTTAGTCTCTTCCTAAAAGTTGGGGCGCATGGTTCTTGTCTTTACCATTTATCTTTTAAGCATTGTATTTATCTTTTAAGCATTTATCTTTTAAGCATTGTATTTAAGCACCATTGTATTTACCATTTATCTTTTAAGCAAGCTGAAGGAGAGCTATAGAGAGCCTGAATCCAATTATGAAAAAAGGTCCAAATTCCATGTGAGTGAGTATTTGAAAAAGAAAAGGCCAATGAACCATATCAAAAGCCTTTTCGGCATCTAGCTAAAAGGATATGGTCCAACTAAAGTTGAGAAGACCCCCATAATATATTGATAATCTTGTACACATTATCACTGGCCATACGACCAGGCATAAAGCCCGCCTGATCAGGATGAATAATTTTGGCAATGAATCAATTTAACCTATTGGCTAGTATTTTAGCTAATATTTTATGATCAAGATTTATGAGAGAGATGGGCCTATATGAGGCACATAGGGCGGGATCTCTACCTGGTTTGGCAATGATGATGATTCCCGCTTTATTGGATTCAGGTAATAATGCCCCCCCCTCATGTAAATAGTTAAAATGATTTTGGAGATGGGTGACGATAACAGGCCCATACATTTTGTAAAATCTAGCGGTAAGGCCATCGGGACCCGGTGCCTTTCCTACTTTGAGATCACGAATAGCAGACAGAATTTCAGGGCTGGTTATTGCAGTATTAAGTGAATCTCTCATGTCTGCGGATAGATGAGGAAGAGGTATAGATTGGAGATAATTATCAATATCACTGGCCTGGATATGGGACTCAGCTGCATAAAGATTTTGGTGAAATTTAAGAAATTGATGTGTGATGCCCTTGTTCATTTTTAATTTTGAGAATATGGTTTTGGCAGGATAGCTTTTTCAATTGGTGAGCCAGTATCTTTCCAGCTTTGTTACCTCCCTCAAAGTATATCTGACGGGTAATATTCATTACATGAGCGATGTGGTCGACCTCCAGTCTGTGGAGATCCTCTCGAGCCTTGGTTAGTTGAGCCAATATTTTGTTAGTACCCTTATGGACGTGATGATGTGTTAAAGCCCTGATCTGGTCTCGTAAAAGAGAACAGGCTGCCTCTCTGTTTTTTGAGGTGGGCGGACCGGGATATAAAATGACCACGGATGAATGACTTAAAGGAGTCCCAGAGTATAATCGGGGAGTCAACTGAATTCATGTTATCTAGGAAAAAATCATGTATGATGCGGGTGGAGGTATGTTTCGACTCATCCACAATTTGTCCTTCCCTGAGGGAAGAGCCTCTTGTGGCGGCTGTCAGCTATAATGTCCGGAGTCAAGAAACGTTTCCACCATATCCGCATCTCAAAGGGAATTCGTGAGGATTTGGTTATCTGGCACAGATTTCTGTCTAACTTCAATGGAACATTGTTGTGGCAGTCTGAAGCGGTTTCAAATTAAGAGTTACAACTGTTCACGGACTCGGCGGGATCGGTTGGGTTTGGTTCGTACTTTCAAGGAGCATGGCACACAACTCAGTGGCCTGAGGAGCGGGCACATTTCGGCACCACCAGGCATATCACCTTCCTAGAGCTTTTCCCCATCGTCGTTGAGGTCGTACTATGGGGTGAGCGGATCAGAAATAAAAACGTGATTATCTGGTGCGATAACCAGGGTGTAGTCGAGGTTATCAACAAGAGAGCAGCAAAACACGTTAGTCTCGGATTTACTGCGTGAATTCATCCTTCGCTGCATGGAATTAAATGTGACTGCGTGGGCATGGCACGTGCCGGCGATTCTAACACTTTGGCTGATACACTTTCTCGTTCAAAGTGGGACACGTTCTGGAAACTCGCGCCAGAAGCGGATCCACGGGGAGCTTCAGTGCCTGCTTTCCTTTGGCAGTTTGGTATCCAGAAACCTGGAGGTTGCTACAAATGACTCCGCGTAAACAGTCAGGAGACAGCGAGGCCAACGGCACACAGACAGCTCCGGCGTCTCGGGCCACTTCACCCACCTCTGTGTCCTCGGCTAGTGTGATGTCTCCACCTGCCTCAGCAGCTCTTCCTGTGGCTACCCCCCTGAAAGGCATAACTAAAGAAGCTGCCAGCAACCTTACAAAAACAGCCAGTGAGTCCATGTCAAACCTCTCCGAAGCAGGATCCATTAAGAAGGGGGAGAGAGAACTCAAAATGGGAGACCGTGTTTTGGTGAGTCTGTGGTTTCTCCCCCACTGCTGAGTCTCTTCCTCAGGTTCTGTTGAACAAATTGTAAACTGACATTTTGGAGGAAAATAATTCAGTGATATTTCCTCACATCTTATTTGTATCAATGAAAGTAAGAAGTGAAATAGATTTGTGTTACAGGGTAACTTTTTATTTTTCTTCAGTCCTGGTTTCTGCTTAAATATGTTGTAACATTGTCAATTTGTTTTTTTTCAGTAAAGTTTAGTACAATGTAACTAAAGCCACATTTATAGTTTGCCAGTTGACTATACAATTTGCCCGATTTCATTCAAAAAGAAACTTAAAACATGGCTGTTCACACAAGCCTTCTCTTAATGGACACCCTACAAACAGCACATCTATGCACTCCTTTTCACAGATCCGCCCCTTCCTCCTCCTCCTCCTTTCGCATCAGGCACTTTATAGACCTTAAGATTAAACTATTGTCTAAGCTTCCGCCCCTTCCTCCTCCTTCTTTCTTACCTGCAATTTTATAGACCTAAAGATTAAGCTATGATCTAAGCTTGCTACATTCGTTCCTATGTTAAACTGTTATGTTATATTTAACTATGTTACTATTTATTATGTTAATCGTATGCTTTTGCTTTCTACTCTCCCACCCTGTAAATCCCCTGTTCATTGTAACTTTATCTTCCTAGTTAATCGGTTACCCCTTGTTTCAATGTAAACTGGTACGATAAGACACTAGTCTTGAGTATCGGTATATCAAAAGTATTTTAAATAATAAATAATAAATAAATGTCACTAGCCCCTTCCACGTGGTCTGCATACGTGAAAGGGGCTGAGAAGGTGGTGTCCTTTTTCTCCAAATGGGGGTGGCGCGAGGGACCAGTTTCGGAGTGGGGCATAATGTGATACATAGAGGTGGCAAAAGCGGAAGGGACATCAAGGGCAGCAGTGGCAAGACAACTAACAGGCTTTTCCTTCTTTTTGAGGGCTCATGGTTGGGGTTTCCTGGGCAGACAATTTTTGATACGTTGTGTATTGTTGGGTTGGACAAAAGAAGGAGCTCGAGCAGGAGAGGGAACACGAGCAGTAGAGGGAAAACATCCCATTACCCACCATACTCTACAGAGACTATGGACAGTTTAGCAAACATGTTTAGTTCTGAATTCAAAACACGCTTGTTTCGCGTAGTTTTCGTTTTTGCAATCTTTGAAGCTTTTCGAGTCAGCAAACTAGTGGCTAGGGCCACCAAACTTTGGGAGTCTTCTGGTTTGCGCTCACAGTATGTCACCCGGGAGGCAGATTCCATCATATTGTTTATACATCGTTCCAAAATAGATCAGATGGGAAAAGGTTCATACATAGTCCTTTGCGCCATCCCCAACTGCAGGACCTGTCCTTTGGCTAACTACAGGGCTTATGTAGAACTTTGCCCTTCTGAGAGATCCATATTTTTGGTTCACTCAGATGGCAGACTGCTCACCAAATTTCAATTCGATGCAGTGCTACTCAAGTGCTTAACGTACCTCGGGTTGGACTCGTCCCATTTCGGAACACATTCCTTCCGAATAGGTGCAGCTACCTCAGCCGTTCAAGCTGGATTACCGGGAGGTATGATTCAGCAGATTGGGCGCCTTCAAAGGTTACATACGCCCGGGACATCAATAAACAATGCAATATACTAACACTTCTCTCTTTTCAGGTCCCAGAAGTTGGGGCCACCGAATATGGATTGTGGGACACTCCATCAGGTGGGTTTTCAAGCATGCCCAGGAGCGTCCTTATGGGGTGCATTTGGACTTAACACAGTATAACATGACAATCCGTTGGCTGGGACGCAGAGGCATGGGCTGGGACGAATTGCTTCCCTGCCTGCAGAGGAGCGTAGTGCGATTTGGGCAACCACAGATTCTGATTATTCACCTAGGCGGTAATGATTGGGGTTTGATGTCTGGACGCCAGTTTATCGCTATGGTACTTGCTACCGTCTACAGTAATTTGTTGGTCAGACATTATTCCAAGGCCTGCTAAAATGAATAAAAAGATTTGGAAACGCGCTGGGCCAAGGCAAACAGGCAAATTGGTTCCTGGCTTACATTATTTGAGGGTCGTCACGTTTGTCATGAGTGGTCATGGGAATGTGGGAAAGGGCTATTTCGCCCAGACAAGGGTGCATCTATCCTTTATAGGACAGGACTTGTTCCTAAATTCATGTCAGGATGCCTTGGAAGCGTTGCTGCGGTAAGGATCTAGGCCGCATCTTTGGGGGGTCACAGGATGGGTCCATCCTGCGCCGGTGGCGGGTTGCCCGAGCCGATTGAGAGGCAATGTGTTGATGGCAGGACAATTGGGTGCAGTTGTCCTGCGGGAGGCTCCTTGTTGCAGGTGGCGGGAGCTGGTGGTCACAACCCCTTGCTGATGGTGGCGGGGGTGTGGGTATAGTACAATGTTAATATCTGCGCACCTTGTTGGCGGATGGCGGGGGCGCAGGGAAGCAGATGTAAAGTCCTGGCTCGGGCAACTAATTGTTGTAACCTATTGTTGTACAATAAAGTTGCAGCCTGTTTGATCCCACTCTTGCCTAAGTCTCGTTGATGTTATCGATTGCATTGCTTGTTATTGACTTGTGAGAGGGTGGGTGCTGGGAGAAAAGTCAGTCCTGGCTACCCATATTATCACCTAGCAACTTCATTGTGTGTCCCCTGGTCTTTGTGCTCTGTAAAAAGGTAAACAGCCCTTTCTATTACTTGCAGGTTTCTGCAATTACCATAATATCAGATAAGTACCAGTTTGCTCTACATGACCCTTCACAATGAGGCTATTGCAAAATGTTCACAATTCTTTTCTGAATTTTCTCTGTAGTGTTCTTTTACAGGTTCTCCCTGTACTTGTGCCAGGACAGGGAAGTGTACTGGTTTTAACCCTTTAAAGCTGGTTTACCCTAAATTATTTCTGACCAGAATTATGTGTGTCTGTGTGGTGACTGTGCATAAAGGAATGAGCTCATGACTGTCCATGGTGAAGGGGTCCTTTTAGGATGTAGTCTCCAAAAATATCACAGGCTCCTCCCTATCCCCCAAGAGCTCCCTTTCTGTGGGCTTTTCCCCCTTATCGATGTGGACCTCCCCTCTGCATGAGCTGGTATCCACAGCTAAAACTGCATCCCCCAGAGGGGAACCAAACGTGCTTGTCGCCATTGGACGATTAGTTGTTTGTCAAATAGAGCTTACCTTTCTGGGCAAACTGGTACTTATCTGCTATTTTGGTAATGGCAGAATCCTGCAAGTAACAGAAAGGGAGAGAGTTGGAGAGAACACCCACACTTGCCTTGAGCCACCAATGGAAAGACATGAACTAAATTAAAAAAATAAAAAATCCTGCTTGATCCCTCTGGGTACAGCAGCCCTCTTTCACTGCTGTGGGCCCTGAACTACATTCAGGAGAGCTGCCATACTCTTTTTTTTTTTTTTTTTTTTTTGGTGGGGCTGGTGCTAATGTTGAAGGAGCTGCTTTTTAACCTATGTTTTTAGTGTTGAGGATTTATGTGCAATTCTAAAGCGTTTGTCTCTGGCTGCTTGTTCAGTAAAGTCTGTGCAAATGCAGAGTATAAATGGGAGGTGTGCAGCAGCACGCTTTGTCCTGAAAAACACGTGGGTGGTTCCCCATTTCATCCCTCTCTGAGCTCAAGGCTGATCGTTATACACACTGGGGCCCAGCCAATGCCGGGCGCCCTGAAGCTCTGCATTAGTGACATCACTCAGCTTTGCCAAGGGGCTCCTTGTGATACTAGGACCCTGGGCAAATACCCTGCTTACCCACCCTAACCCAAAACAGGCCCGGTCTGGGCTGGTTTTTTCCTGCCTATGTTGCACTGAAATAAAAGGATGATTAGAAAGTAACAGAGTAGATGATAGCAGATGAAGATCAATTGGCCCATCCATTCTCCCTAATTATTCCTGTCCATACTGGTAGGGATATACCCTAGCTGGTATCCACAGAAGCTTCACAAAGCAGGTGGTATAAATAGCACACACATGAATTGAAATACATCACGGAAGAAATATGTGGCAAACAATTTACTGGTCAATATTAGTTACAATAGACTTTTGGTAAGTGCATACAATCATAAGTGCATCACAAAATATTGCATTGAATGTACATTTCTAAAACAGGGGACCACAACTTTTTAAGAGTCTGTGAGTTAAGGGTAGTTCAATAGAGGGAACCTAGGCAGATTGTATGCAGTTAGGAGATCTATTTAGGCTTGTGAGCCAGTAACTCTGAGAAAAGTCACAGATGATGCACGAGACTATCGTGGGAATTGCTTATTCAAATTCAGCCGCGGGGTGGGCGAAGATAAGTGAAAGTTGTACACTTAAAGCCTTTAACTGGTTACTCTGTCGCAGAGAAGGAATATATTTCAATTTAAAGACTTAGCTGCTGAGGCGCTTTTTGCAGAAAATGTGTAGCAATTGTTACACTACTGTTTAGACCGTCAAAGAATTTTTCTGCAAAAAGAGCCTCAGCAGCTAAGTCTTTAAATTGAAGTATATTTCTGCTCTGCGACAGAGTAACCAGTTAACGTCTTTAAGTGTACAACTTTCACTTATCTTCGCCCACCCTGCGGCTGAATTTGAATAAGCAATTCCCACGATAGTCTCGTGCATCATCTGTGACTTTTCTCAGAGTTACTGGCTCGCAAGCCTAAATAGATCCTAACTGCATACAATTTGTCTATGTTCCCTCGTATTGAACTACCCTTAACTCACAGACTCTTCAAAAGTTGTGGTCCTCCTGACACAGCCTCTGATGCGAAACACGGCCGTGTCAGGATTCTTGTGTGTACCATTGTTTTAGAAATGTACATCCAATGCAATATTTTGTGATACACTTATGATTGTATGCACTTACCAAAAGTCTATTGTAACTAATATTGACCAGTAAATTGTTTGCCACACATTTCTTCCGTGTTGTATCCATAGAAGCTTAACATCTTGTAGGATATCGTTCCTTATCCATGTCCATTTTGTTGTCTTCTTATCCTGGTTAGATGAGCATACAAATTGCCATGCTTAATCCAATAACCCGTCCTGCCACCTAAAATTCAATAATCTAAGCAGCTACCAAAACTAATGAAGCTTTTGTCTGAAATTAGTGAGGCCAT